>NC_056747.1:889051271-889071128 GCF_019279795.1 Protopterus annectens | reverse complement strand
CTTTTTAAGGGTTTTTTTGGGTTTTAAAATTGTCTGGGCCAATTTTCCCGGTTTTTGATTTTTTTTTCCAAAAAAAAGGGGGGGGCCACCTTTTAACGGGCAAGGAAATCTCTTCCATCCGGATGGAGCTCTCTACGTTAAAAGACGAAGTTGCTCGTCTTATTGGTTTGGTTGAGCATTCCCTTTTGGTGGGTAACGCACCGAATTCCAGGAACGCTAACGAAGTTAATTCATGTTGTGTGGAGACCATACACAATAACTCTAGCCCTAAACCTTGTGGGAATTCTTCTTTGGGTTCGAGTGTACAATTTAATATTCCGAATGGACAGCGAACCAATGTGGGGGAGATGCGCTCCCCTTTTCCAGAGGCAACGGACAAATTCAACTTGAATGCCATCGATTCTTGTAAACGCCTGGTGGACAGGCAAGATGAACAGGATTTCACCTTCGATTTCAGTCTTTTCCAGGTTAGAGAAGAGAGTGAAAGGTTGGAGGCTCGTTCCAAACGCCCTATGGCCCTTAAAACTTACACAGGTACGTGTCAATCAACGAAACAGATTTCAGCTAAAAATACAGACAAAACTGTGGGCAATAATGACTTTAATTCTTCGCCTTTCGGTGGCATTTCTGTTAGAAATAAAGTGACACGTAAAGCTAATGACTTTGGCGTTTTTTTCTGAGAAACTAGACACTTTGGACAATTTTTTGGACGCCAATTTTGATTTTGGGGAAAACAATGACAGAAGGATATGGACACTACTGTGGGTGACAAGGGGCGTATTAAAAATATGATTTTTGGTTTTGGCAATAAATTATTTAACATCAAATGTATTAAATTGGATAATGCTTATTTATCCAGATGTGTTGGTTTAAACATAGTTCCTAAGGGGCTTCGATTTTTTAAGTTACCCCTGGGAATAGACTATAATGATAATGTCAAACACATTTTTAATAAGTTATTTGACAGTTTTGGTTTTCAATATATAGGTCAGTTAATGAAAATCAATGACGAAAAACTGTCTAGACTTATTAGTGAAGTGGAGAAACTCAATCACGACATCACCCACGATTGTTGTTTTTCTGAATGGATTGATTTATACAATAGACAGTTTACTTCTGCTGAGCAAAAAATTAAAAAAAAAAATTAAGAATATTTATTTTAGGAAATGTAGAAAGATTTCAAGAGATGTAGAAAGTTATAATAATAACAAAGTTTACATCTGGCCTCAAGAGAGGAAAAACACAGGTAAAACTTTTGGACTCTGTCAGGACGATCGATATATTGATCATAATTCCAATTTTCAGGGGGGGCGATTTTTTCCAGCCCCAAAACCACGTCTTTTGTCAAACAACAGGAAGTGGTAGATTTAAAGCAAAATGTAGACATAACTTCTTGTGGAGTGGGAACACCATTAGATTCTGTCACCAGTAATGTTGGCTGTGTTAACAAAATAGTTCACTCCTATGCTGGTTTTAACATTTTCAACTACACTGATATTAATATCACTTCTGATATGTTTCAGTTGTTTTCTAAAGGTATTAAGTTTGTCCCTACTGGTAAGATGAATTTAACTGAAGTTATTAAGAATGTCAAATTATATTGCAGGCGTTTAAATCTGGCCATGCATTTTAGAGACGACACATATCCACATAATGACTTGATTGGTAGGGGACCATCTTTAATTAAAAAGAGCACCTATATTCCTGTGTCTCACCCTAAGGTAGCCAATTTTGACAAGATGGTTTGTCATGACATTTATAGAACTAATGTTATTAAGAACAAAATTATTTCTACAAATGATTCTGACATCCTTTCCAAGGAAGAACGACGTTGTCTTGACTTTTTTCTTTCTAATTCCGAACTACGTGTTATAAAACCTGATAAGGGGGGCGGAGTTGTGTTATTTAAAAATGTGGACTATATAAATGCTATGACAAAAATTGTAATGGATTCTGGAAATTATGAAGTGGTTTCCCTTAATGAAATCCATGTGGGATACCGGAAAATTGATTTAGCCATTGAGGAATATTTGTTGGACAACAGAATTACTAAAGAAGTTTATGACTTTATTAAAGTTGAATTCCCAGTTTTGGCTACTATTTTTGGCATCCCTAAAGTCCACAAATGTGTAACCGACCCGCCCTTCCGGCCGATCATATCTGGCAGTAAGTCTAAGACTTTTCCCATCAGTGTAGTCATTGACCGATGGACTAAACCTTTGTATGAAAAGATTCCCCATCTCATCAAAGACTCCTGGTCCTTTTTAGGGAAATTATCCCCTGATTTATGGAATAAGGATTTGGTCTTTTTAACCATCGACGTAGTCTATTTATTCTCATGTATCCCAAAGGATATTGGATTAGATTATTTTGCCAACAGTCTTAGAACCATTTCCAACTTTACTTGGGATCGTATTTGCGTTTTGGTCGACATGATGTCTTTGGTTTTAGACCATAATTTTATTTTCTTTGAAGGACAATTTTATAGACAAACTAGAGGGGTGGCGATGGGAGCATCTTGTGCACCCATCTTCGCCAACCTAGTTTTGTTTGAGTGGGAAAATCAATTCCTCTTCCCTTGCAAATATTTTTCCTACATATCCTTTTATAGTAGATATCTTGATGAGTTGTTTATTTTATGGAATGGGCCTGTTAGTGAGATTTCAGACTTTATGGACTACATCAATAACACGACTACCCTTTTGCGTTTTACCCATCAATTTGATATTAGTGGGATCGCATATTTAGACACTTTTATTAGTCATTCTTTTAATGGTTTTGATTCTAGAATTTACCGAAAAGACACATTTTCTAATAATTATTTACACTTTTCGAGTGACCACCCTAGGTATACTTTTAAGAATATTTTTAAGGGGCAATGTATCCGGGTTGCCCGCATGTCATCCAGTAAAAACATTATGTCCAGAGAACTCGATTTTGTTAAATCTATGTTTTTGGACAGGGGCTACCCCAACAGCATGTTAAATAATGTTATTTCATATGTTAAACGGGAATGGGGTAAAAAATATTTTCCAATTTTAGGGAAGGGTGACCTGTTTAGGAAAACTTCCATGACAATGTCTATTCATAGGTCTTAAGTATGTGTCTTGACCTTTTCCCCATATGTACAATATATTAAAAACATTATTTTGGATTGTTGGAGGTTGTTTCAATCCGACAATGATTGTATCAATATTTTGGGCTGTAAACCTAACTTTGTTTATAGGACTGGCCCAAACATTAAGAACCTTCTTGAGTTAAGGAAAAAACCTAGATTGATTTTTGGTATGACTAAGAAATGTGGACATTGTGGGCAATGTTCATCCATTTTAGAATCGAATGGGATTCGGCTGGATGACCTCAATAAAGTGTTTGTCAAGAGTAAAGGGGGTAATTGTCAAACCCCTCGTGTGGTATATTTCGCCTTGTGATGTCCTTCAAGGATGCATCTGCAGTCCTAACATATGGGTTGTCCTGCCTCAGGCAGCCCTTCGGTCGGCCGGATTCCAAAGTCTGGGTCTGGCCTCGGCTGATGTCGCACTTCACCCGATGTCATAGCTGCTGTGAATTGGGTATAAAGGCATCAGCCGACGCCATTTTCCTCAGTCTTTCTTGCCGCGCGGTGCCCGAAGCAGAAGCTGTTCGCAAGTGCCGGTCGGTCAGATCCAGAGATTTCTACTACCGAAGACTTCTAAAAAGCTAAGTACCCCGTTGAGGACTCTTTCTTGCCTCAGCCGATGTCAGAAAAAGTAAATAATTGTTTAACTTGTGGGAAACAAATACCTCATAAGGATTTCCACTCTTACTGCCTTCCTTGCTTAGGCCCAGACCACGACGTATCAGCTTGTCTAGCCTGTGCTTCCTTCAACCGACGGACACTTAGACGTCGGTCGGAGTTTGCAGAGGAGTTTTTTGGTCCCGCTTTTGCTTACAAAATGCCATCGGAGACTCCGACTTCACAATTAGCTAAAAAGCGTAAGGAAAAGGACTGACACTCGCGGCCCGCGGTTTCGGCCGAAACCACGGTTAAGCCAACCGCGAGTGTCTCGGTTTCGGCTGAAACCGAGTCCTCGGTTCTTCCTTCGGCCGAAAGCATGCCTCCGATATCCGAGGCCTCACACAGCATGGCTGAATCTGCTACTGAAATAACCCCTGCTGTAGCAGCCACCCAGGATTTATCAGATACTATTCCTTTAGACATATATACTCCTGCACATGGAGCTGCTAGGCCCCCTGCATCTATGTCTATCAAGGCTTTTTCTAGGGCTAAAGCAGCTAAATCTTCTAAGGCCTTGCCTGCTAAAACCCCCTCACACAGGCCTACCTCTAGTTCCCAAATGCTCAGCCTGGCTGAGGATCTCATTTCTTTGATCAGGGGATCCCAACCTCACCCAGACAGGGCCTCTAAACCCCCTCCAGAGAAGAGGCCTAGAGCAGAGCCCCCGGATCCTGTTTCTACAGACTATTCCTCGGATGATTCAGAAAACTCAGATCCTCCAGAAGGCCCATATTCTCCTTATGAGGATTCTGATGCAGAAGACTCCATTCCTTCTGCCTCTCCTCCTGAGGAATTTTCTTTTGGGGAAACCTTACATGCTATGAGAGAGCATTTTCAATGGCAGGGCCAGGATTTTTCAGATTCAAGGAAAAGGCTAAGGACCTTTTTACATTTACCACAGCATAGGCCTTTAGCCATTCCTCCACTACTTACAGTTGTTGATGATGCATATAATGATGCCTGTACTGCCCCTGACTCTCTTCCCGGCCCCTGCCAAGCCGACAGATATTACAGGGTCCCGGACACACTTTCACTTGTATAAGGCTCCTATTGCAGATCCTGAAACCATTTCACAGGGCCCCAAAGCTGTAGCAGCTGCCTCTGCCAAAACCCTCCCTCTGAAAGAGAATCCAGAGCATTAGAGAGATGGGGTAAAAAAGTTTATACTTCTGCTACTCTTTCAGCTAGGGCCTTAAACTGTCAATTCCACATGATTCAGTATCAGGAATTTTTGTTAGACCAGCTAAATAAAAACTGTCCTCTCCTGAACCTATAGACCGTAAGTCCCTTCAGGATTTGGTACATAACACTCAGCAGGTCAGTAATCATTCCTTAAAATGCGGCTATGATGCACTGGAGGCTTCCTTTAGATCAGCTTTGACTGGAACAGTGATTAGAAGGCATGCATGGTTAAAAGAGCAATCCTTACCAGACCATGTAAAGTCAAAGCTTCTAGATGCTCCCATGGAGAAACAAAGTTTGTTTGGCTCCCCTGCACAGCAAGTGCTAAAGAAGGTGGAAGAAAAAGCAAAATCGGTCCAAACAGTCAAGGATTTCTTACAGGTCCAGCCTCCGAGGTTTAGTAGAAATTGGCCTTCGAAGAATTGGTCCTTTCCAGACACCTCCAGAGCACAGAGAGGCAGAAATAGGTGCCCAAGAGGCAGAGGTCAATCCAGAGGTGCCTACAGGGGACGTCAGTGGAAGCCTAACAACCAGAGAAATACTGCCACAGATCCAGCTACGACCGCTTCCACAGGACAGGCACAATGACTTGACTCTGATACCGCCTACCAGGGAACAACTGGAAGCACCCTTAGGCGGAAAGCTAGCCTTATTTTCCGTAAACTGACATTACATTACAGGAGACAAATGGATTTTACAGACAATAGACAAAGGCTACAGGTTTCACTTCCACACTCTACCAAAAAAGAGAGGAAAGCCAAACCTACCACCAAACCAGAAAACAAACGCTCTAGAACAAATCAACCATCTACTAAGGATGAGAGCTATAGAAAAGGTACCTCCTATGGAACAAGGGCAAGGATTTTACTCCAGACTTTTCCTGGAACCAAGAAAAGAAAACCAATGGAGGGCTATTCTCGACCTGTCTGCTCTGAACACATATCTCATTGTTCCAAAATTCAAAATGCTGACCCTACAGCACCTTCTTCCCATGCTGGGCAAGGAGTCTTGGCTGGTTACTCTAGATCTCAAGGAGGCTTACCTGCACGTCCCTATACGACCAGATTGCAGAAGATACCTCAGATTTCTTGCAGGATCTGAGCATTATCAATTCTCAGCATTGTCCTTTGGCTTATCTACTGCGCCCAGAGTATTCACGAAATGCCTGGCATCAGTAATTGCTCATTGTAGGCTTCAGGGAATTCAGATTTATCCATACCTGGACGACTGCCTAATACAAGCGGACAACAAGACTAAATTAACAAAAGATTTGGAAAAGGTTATACAACTACTGCAAGCCCTGGGATACACAGTCAACATGAAAAAGTCAAGGCTGGTACCATCCCAAAGGATAACATTCTTGGGTGCAGAACTGGCCACATCAAATCAGATGGCATTTCTCACAGCAGAAAAGCAAAAGCAACTACCACTCTATTTCATGGCATTAACAACACAGAACCAGCTTACAGCAAGGAAAGTCCTGCAAGCCCTGGGTTACATGGCATCCTGCATAATATTGATTCCACATGCCAGGCTGCATATGAGAAAGTTGCAATGGTATCTAAGGAATGTATGGTCTCAACACAAGCACAGTCTAGAAGCCCAGATTCCAATAATACCATGCCTGAAACAAGAATTCCTGTGGTGGGCTCAGGCCTGTCAGTTGAACAGAGGACTGCCTTTCCGCAAACCTCACCCAAGCCAGACTATCACCACGGACGCCTCAGACCTAGGCTGGGGGGCACACATGGTGGGCAACTGTATACAAGGCCTATGGACACAAGACCAGCTGAACCTACACACAAATCAAAAAGAGATGCTGGCAGTGAAACAGGCACTTCAGACATTCAGACCTTTTCTTCAACAGGGTCATTTGCTGATAAGGACGGACAACACCACAGTCATGTGGTATATCAACAAACAGGAGGCACTCATACCCTCTATGCCGGATGGCAATGGACCTGTGGAATGTGGCCCTGAACCTCAACATTCAACTCCAGGCCAAATTTATGCCAGGAAAAGAAAATATACTAGCAGACACCTTAAGCAGAACTACCACGGATGCCCACGAATGGATGCTGCATCCAGACATCTTCAAAACCATTACAAAGAAATGGGGACTACCAGAAATAGACCTGTTCGCATCCCCACACAACCACCAATTGAGGAAATTCTGCACAAGGACATACCACCCACTTGCTTGGAAGGTGGACTCCCTATCCTTCAGTTGGGAAAACCTGACAGCATATGCATTCCCACCTCTTCCTTTGATGCACAAAGTGCTACTGAAGATCAAAGAAGATCACCCAAGGATCATCCTGATAGCTCCAGACTGGCCGAGGCAGCATTGGTACCAGCTACTGAGGAGCATGTCTCGGACACACGCATGGCCTCTACCTCTAGTTCCTTTACTGCTAACACAGAACAACTACAAGATCCTACATCCAAACTTGAAAACACTACAGCTAGCTGCTTGGAATATTACATAAAGCAAAATAACCCAGATTTATCTCAGAGGGTTAAAGACATTATCCTGGAGGCTCGCAGACCCTCCACAAGGAAGACTTATTCAGCCAAATGGAAAAGATACCTCATTTGGAGTGCAGCAAAAGGAGAAAATGTATCATTAGCAAGCATAGCTAACATCCTGGAATACTTAGGAGAACTTTTCCACAATGGCCTGTCTTACTCCTCCATTAAGATTCATGCATCAGCAATTTCAGCAAAATACAACATGGATCCTCCAGTCTTCTCTCATCCTCTACTTAGGCAGTTTCTGAGAGGAATTAAAAATGTAAAGCCTCCAAGGAAGCCACCTTTGCCTACATGGGACCTTAACTTTGTGTTGGAAAAGTTAACACTTCCCCCCTTTCAAACCAGCAGCAACAGCAGAATTACAATTCTTATCTTGGAAAACTGCTTTCCTGCTTGCAATCACTTCAGCAAGAATAGTTTCTGAATTACAGGCATTAATGGCAGTACAGCCCTTCCTTATCTTCCATCAGGATAGAGTGTCCTTGAGAACTAACCCTACTTTTATGCCAAAAGTGGTCTCCAGGGTATCATTGAACCAAGCAATCCATCTACCAACATTCTTCCCCAACCCACAGAACAGGGGGAAAAACTACTACATACCTTGGATGTGCACAGGCAATTGCGCTACTATCTGGACAGAACCAAGACCAACAGAAAAACTGACCAGCTTCTGGTAGCATATGCAACAGGAATGGAAGGAAGAGCAATTTCAAAACAGACAATCTCAAAATGGATAGGAAATTGCATTAGATTTTGTTACTCTTTTCATGGAAAGACATCTCCAGAAAACATCAGACCTCACTCCACAAGGGCTACAGCCACTACTACAGCTTTCCTACAAGGAGTGGCTACCAAAGACATTTTAGAAGCTGCTACTTGGAGCTCCGTGCATACATTTGCCAAGCATTATAATCTACCTTTATACTCCAGATCCCGAGCAGGTTTTGCAACTGCTGTTTTGCAAGGGATCTTAGCTACACCATAATCATCTTAGTGCCTCCTCCCCCAGTTTGACTATGGTATTCTACCCATATGTTAGGACTGCAGATGCATCCTTGAAGGACATAGTACAGTTTTGTACCTACCATAAATGTAGATGTCCGAGAGGTATGCATCTGCAGTCAGGATTACCCACCCTCCTTCCCCTCTGTGGTACTCCTAGGGTATTTGCCCATCTTGTAGCTAGCTGGGGGAATCTATTATGGTGTATTTGTTTGTATATATGTATATACATGTTTATATTGTTTGCTCTCTACTGTTTGGAATCATTTGCATTTATCCAAATTTAGCCTTCCTAGAGGGCACCTGGCATCTGGGGCAAGAAACACTGAGGAAAATGGCATCGGTTGATGTGATGCCTTTATACCCAATTCACAGCAGCTATGACGTCGGGTGAAGTGCGACATCAGCCGAGGCCAGACCCAGACTTTGGAATCCGGCCGACCGAAGGGCTACCTGAGGCAGGACAACCCATATGTTAGGACTGCAGATGCATACCTCTCGGACATCTACATTTATGGTAGGTACAAAACTGTACTTTCTAAATGTCCAGTGTTCTACATTGGGAAGACCGAGAGGTCTTTCAGGAAGCATATTTATGAGCACTTGTACAAAATAAAATCTGGTGATCAAAAGAACGCCTTAGCTCGACACATCTCTTGCAATGACTACACCCACACTTTTAAGTTTTTTATTATTGATAGGGTTGACATTGTCCCTAGTGGTGGGAATTGGAAAGTTAATTTGATTAAAAGGGAAGCTATTTGGCAGATTAGAACTAATGCCACAAGCTTCCCAGGTATTAACGATTATATAAGTATAAAACCATTTTTATCAGAATGAGTTTTTAACATTTATTTTATTTAGTAGTTCATTTATACATACAAAAATTTTTTATGATAGGTATATTTGTATGTAATTGTTTATGTTATGTCTTGTGATAGGCAGGTTCATTTATACATACATTTTTGGGTATTTTGTATTTATCTTTTGTATTGAAAAACATTTATGAGCCATTTGGAAAATGTTCCTTTAAGATTTTTTGGCGCAAATTTTTAAATTTCTTGTATAAGATGAGTAGAAATGTTTTATTCAGGGTTCTGAAGAAGTCTGGTCACAGATGAAAGCGCTTAACCCTGTTACTGCATCTTTGGTGTCTGTATTGGACTTTGTGGATTTTGCTGTAATAAAATCTAGTTGGTTTCGTGAAGTGGATTATTATTTTTCACATCGCTGATTTGAATTCTGTGCTGTTGGAAGGTAGTAACCTCTGGCTAGCTTGACTTTTTCTTTAGGTTTTGTTGGTGATTGCTTTTTTGCTAGTGTTTTTTGCATTAATGGTGTGCTGCTGTAGAAACATTTGCCTGTATGTGTTAAATGTGGCTTGCTGGGATCTTCCTACTTATTAGGACTGAGAAAAGTAAGTGTAAAGGGGAAAAGGGAATTAGAGAAACATTTTCATTTATAGTAAGCAGTTTACCATATAACCTTAAAAGGATCTAATGTTATAAAAAAAAATTACTTTATTATTTCATAATTGATCGCCTGTTTAATTGTAAGCTTGATGAAATACAATTCAGCGGTTTAATTAGACGTGCTTTGTTCTCTCTAAAGCCAAATTTATAGGTTTTTTTTTTTTTTTTTTTTTTTTTACATTTGTAAAGTCCACACTTCAGCATTTAACTATTATGTCACAACTTAATGTATTTTTAGATAACTTTTCCTTCTCTTGCAGATTTTGCAAAGTATTGCCAACCATGTTCTGTTTACAAAGGAGGAGCACATGCGTCCTTTTAATGACTTTGTTAAAGCAAACTTTGAAGCTGCCCGAAGGTGAGTTTAGATTTGTAATCGTGTACTGCTTAACCATGTTTAATTGTGAGTTTTGGAGTAAGATACCTAGTCATGTGCTGTAATTTGCTGCTTTTTGTAGCGTGCAAAATATTATGGAACACTGCTAACTGAATATCTTGTCTTTAAAAAATTAGCATCACTAAAGGAAAATTGTATGCTGCTTTGACATCTTCAAAATAAGACATAGTCTCCAAATAACCCCAGGCTAAATGTTTCTTTAAAAATGTTTATTAGGCAGCTGCTTTGGCACCGACTCACTTGACTCTGTCTCAGATTGTCTGCTGGTCCCTCTACACCATTGCTTTTGATGCAGACTTCAGCCTTCATGGTGCAGACTACTACAGCACCGACTAGTTCAGTGCAGACTTTCTCAGCAACAATTGGTATATTGGCGCAGTCATCTTTGGCACCGACTGTGGTCTCCATGCAGACTCCTAAGGCACCTTCCAGTTTCTTGGTGCAGACTCCTTTGGTGCCAACAGTTTTCTCGGTGCAGACCCCCTCGGCACCGACAATTTCTTCTGTGCAGGTTTTTTTTGGCACCGAAGGTTTCGGTGCAGACAACTCCCAATTTTGACAACACCTTTCTCTGTGCAGGAATCTTCCGCACCGTTTATTTCGGAGCATACCGCTTCTTCGCCGGCTTTAGTGACACAGACTGTACAAACACCAGCAGTTTCGGTGCAGACATTACCTATTCAGACACCTTCTTACAGTGGTCGTGCTAGCCCGTTTTTGGACAGGCCTCAATCACCTGCAGGGCTTTTAAGGAGGTCTACCAGAAGCCTGATGTGGTGCATCTTATAGATCAGCTGCTTTTGGCCAGAGGAATTCCTGCCCTTCAAAAGTGTCTCTTCCCTCTGGAGTTGATCACGCTTTTCCACAGACTCCTACCTATACTCCGACCTCTGTGGAGGCATCCCTCCTCGGGCAGGCTGATGTTCCCGGCCTTTGAGAGGACACTGGCCACTGCTTCTCGGCCTCCTCTGTTGATAAACTACTACTTCCTCTGAGCCTCAGCTGTCTCAAGTTGCAACCCCTGGACTCTGGGCACAGGAGTCTCGGGCCATTGTCCTCTTGGAGACCTTGTCCTTGCAGCCTTCCCCAGAGTGTCCCACTGAGGAAGTCCACTGCAAGACTGTGTGTAAGAGGAAGCACATGGACTCCACAGAAGAGTCAGTGACTGAAGACACAGATTACGATGATGGGGAGGGGGTCCTCATGTTCACCTTCTGACTAGGTTTCCTTTGGTGACATCCTCGAAATTTTAAAGCAGAGAGCTGAATAGAAGTCCTATAACCCTTCCTCAGAGGAGTATGTGTTCCTGCAGTCTTTTCGTGCCCATCCCCCTACCTCCTGGGTTACCCCACCTGCTGATGAGCTCATCAAGCTCATCGTGCAGCATGCGTGGAAGGCACCGGACTCTGTGGAGGCCATACCTCGTAGGCTGGACAAAATCCTTTCTCCCCCAGAAGAGTGCCCCTATTGGTCGAAAGGTCTCCCAGTAGACGCCATTGTAGTGGCTACCACTACAAAAAAGGAGCTGGCAGAGGAGAGCCAGACTGTTCATCCACCCAATAAGGATTCCCGGGCAGTGGACAGATTAGGGAAGTGAGCCTTCGCGTCATTGATCTTTGCTGTTAGGTCCTTGAACTACCTGGCACATTTCACAAGGCTCCAGAGAGACCTAGTGTCCAAACCCTCTGAGACCTTGGCAGGAGCAGTTTCTGATGGGTTCCGAGACAAGGTGGCCTCTCAGTTAGCGACCCTAGAATCGGTTTCCAATTCCTCAATGCGTCTGGTATCACACGCTACTGAGGGAGTGGCGAGAGCTGCGGGTGCAGGCATAGTCATGAGATGCCATGCCTGGATGCACCTTTGTGGATCCCTTCAAGGCTTCCTTCCTTAACGCCCCTAGTGAGATGACTACTTTGTTTGGCTCTAAGGTAAAAGATACATTGGCCAGATGTGAACGAACAGGACAGTAAGACCCGATCTGTCATGGGTGTCCGTTTATCTTCTCCTCAGCGGTTCTATTCTAGGAATCAGAAGAGTGGGAAAATGTGGCACAAAAAGTCTCTGGGTCCTTTCCGTGAATCTCAGGCCGAGTTTTCCCATAGAGGCGGGGGGGGGGGGGATTCTAACGGAAGACGCCCCTTTCGGGGCAGGGGAGGTCTGCAAAATTGGGGTTCCAGGGAATCTTTCTCTGGATGGCCCTATCAGCACTCCTGAGGAGCAGCCTGATTGCTTTTCTCTGGAAGCACTCGGGGGTCGTTTTTCCTTGTACCCTTCTGCCTGGCAAACCATAACCACAGATGCTTTGGTACAAAGGCTCATCTCCAGAGGATGCCATATTTCTTTCTTATTCAAGACCCCAGAGTGTTCACAAAGTGCATGGCAGTAGTCACAGCTCACTTGCGGCTTCAAGGATTCCAGGTGTTTCCTTACCTAGACAACTGGCTCATTACTGCCCCATCCAGACGGCTACTGGATCAGGCCTTGACTTGCACCGTAAACAATGCACAGCAGCTCGGAATATCGATAAACTGTAAGAAGTCATACCTTCCTCCGAGTCACTCATTAGAGTACATTGTAGTGATTCTGGTCACAATGACTTGTACAGTCTATCTACCAGATCACAGAATTCAGAGGATCAAAGAACAGGTTCAGGCAATACTTAAACAAAATCTAGCCTCGATCTGGTCTTCAACTGCTTGGATCGATGGCAGCCTCCATCACCATAGTCCCTCTAGCAAGGCTACACATGAGGCTTCTTCAATGGCTGCTTCTTTCTCAGTGGTACCCATCCCAGAATCCCTTATCTTTTCTGATTCGAATAACTAAGATTTGCAATCAGGACTTGCTCTGGTGCATGTCAAACAACCCTTACGAGTGGTCTCGCCCATTCACCCCTCATCAGTCCAACACCACAGTGACCACGGACACCTCCCTGATGGGGTGGGACGGCTGTTTCAGGGAAAGACAGTCCAAGGCACTTGGTCACAAATGGAGGCACATCTGCATATCAATGTCCTAGAACAGAGGGCGGTGCTACTAGCTTTGCAAGCATTCCAGTCGATCCTTCTATCAGGAACTATTAGAATTCAGTCAGACAACATGACAGTAGTCTGCTACATCAGCAAACAAGAGGAAACCAGATCATACCCATTCTTTCAAGAGGCTATGAGAATATGGCAATGGGTGATAGCCTTCAACCGTTTTCTGATAGTGACGCACATTCCCAGGAGCTCAAATGCGATAGCGGACAAGTTGAGCAGTTGCATTCTACAGCCTTACGAGTGGTCTCTCAATCCTCTAGTGGTGGCGAAGATTTTCAACTGCTGGGGCCAGCCTTGCTGTGACCGTTTTGCGTCCCTGTCCAATCACAAGTGCAGCAAGTACTTTGCCTTGATCCCCTCTCAGGGACAGTCACCAAGAGATGCTGTAGTCCACGACTGGCCCTCGGGTCTGCTATATGCTTATCCTCCGATACCCCTTGTTCCCCTGTTCCTCAAGAAAGCATGTCAGTCGAAGAGCAAAGTGATCCTCATTGCTCCATATTAGCCTCGACAAGTTTGGTTTCCCTTCCTGTGCCGTCATCTGCTAGATGGACCATGGATTCTCAATCCAACTCCAGAGTTGATCTCTCACCCCCAGAATCTGGTTTATCTGAACTTATCCAGCCTGAAACTGACAGCTTGGTTTATCCACTTCCAATGTTTGCAAGGCAGCATGATCTATCTTCCCCTGTGAGTGACATCCTGATTCCTTCTCATAGATCATCCACCAGACTACCACAGCAAATGGAAGAGGTTTTCTCTCTGGCTACAATATAAACAAATGGACCCTTTTACAGCCCTTGTTTCTATTGTCCTAGAATATCGTTCAGACCTTTTTAAGTCGGGAGATGGCAGCCTCCACAGTTAGTGTTCACCTGGCTGTGATTCCTAATTTTCATAATGACTTCCAGGGCTCTTCCTTAATGTCACACAGACTTTGTAAGACCTTTCTGAAGGGCGTAAACCAACTAAAACCTCCATTCGGAGAACCTGCTCAACCTTGGGACCTGGCCTTAGTCCTTCAAGGGTTGACAACTTCTCCCTTTGAGCCTGCATCTACCTGTCATCTAAAGTATCTGTCATGGAAAACGCTGTTCTTAGTTGCTATTACTTCTGCAAAATGTATTTCTGAATTACAGGCCTTGTCAGTCAAACCCCCCTCCCTCATCTTTCACAAGGACAGAGTTACATTAAGTACCAATCCGACCTTCTTACCCAAGGTCGTTTCTGAGTTATCTGTCAGTCAGACTATTGATTTGCCAGTGTTCTTCCCTAATCATTTTAAGAGAGGGGAATATTGCCTGCATACCTTGGATGTACATAGACAAATTTGTTTTTACCTAGACAGTACTAAGTTTAATAGAAAATCTGACCAGCTGTTTTTGGCCTTTTCTGAATCCAAACTAAGTTGTCCAGTTTCAAAAGTTACTTTTGCCACTTGGTTGAGAAATTGTATTACTTTAATTTTTGGCAAGAATGGTATCCCTTTACCTGGCAGAGTAATGGCCCACTCTGCAAGATCAGTGTCAACTTCTGCAGCCTTCCATGCGAGAACATCTTTGAATGACATTTGTGCAGCCGCAACCTGGGCTAGGCCTCATACCTTCATTGCTCATTACAAATTGGACTTGGCATCCAGAGGTAGAGATTCTTTTGGTTCTATGGTGCTCCGGAATGTCCTTCCATAGGGCCACCCAGGGAACACCATAGCTGGGTACTCTGTCCCATGAGTAAGGAATAAACGAAGATTAACAACATCAGATAAAGAAGTTATGTCTTACCATAAAGTCCATCTGAGTTGTTTCATCTTGTTTATTCATTACGGCCCATCCACCTTCCCCCTCCGAAAGTTTCTGGTGGATCTCATTTGTCCTTCTTTCCAGTTGTTAGGTCATGTCTGACCAGAGGTAGCCTCTGCTTCATTTTTCCAACTTGCAAACTAGATCTGAGGTAACAGGAAGAAGGGCACGATGGGTAAAATCTTAGCTCGAGAGGTTTGTGGCTGATGCGAGCTTGAAAAATAGGCCGGCTTGGTTCTGAGGTCGGAACTGAATCCCATGAGTAATGAATAAACAAAGATGAAACAACTCAGATGGAACATTA
Organism: Protopterus annectens; assembly: GCF_019279795.1. Lineage (NCBI taxonomy): Eukaryota > Metazoa > Chordata > Ceratodontiformes > Protopteridae > Protopterus > Protopterus annectens. Next base: position 889,055,618 of record NC_056747.1, on the reverse strand, counting down.
TGGTAAGACATAGCTTATTTTTTTTTGTGCCTTAGATGTATCAAAAAGTTGTTTAATAACAACCTTTCCAAATCTATGCATATTACTGAAATACTTTCCTGTTTTCCCTTTAGCACTCTGTAGTTGCTCCTCCTCCTCTTCTCTGAGGTTCCCCCTTCTTCTACAATACATTAATCTTGTTTGACCCTTCTAAATAATTCCTGCTACTTCTATCCCTTTTCTTCCTGTCTTATTTTTAACAAGTTATAAACTCCATTTTCATTTAATCCCAACAGTAGATATCCCTTCTGAATTAATTCCTGTCTTCCCTAATGAATTGTAAATCCTAACATTTACCCATTGTTGCTATTTTAACAGGTTAAGTACGAACACCAATGTCTCATTTGTATATCATTTCCTTGCATCTTTTTGTAAGTATTTATTGGTGTATGATCTGATGTAGGTATTGGATGGTCTCAAAGCTTTCAATTAAATGCATTTGAAATACAATTTCTATCCAGTCTGCCCCAATTATTGTGTGTTAGGAAATATGTAAATTTTGTCAGATTTCCTACACTGGCTTTACATCTACTGTACTAAATGTTTTATATATTTCAGAAATCTACCCTCTTGTAGCTCCCTGATTCATTCTCAGTGTTGCAAATCAGGTTCCAGTTCCCATGCATATAGTCATCTCTGCTGAAAGGTTTTTCTTCCAAAATTCTCATAAGCTCCTTGGTAGTAGTCTTAGGTGGGTTTTTCCTCTTCTGTCACTTTCAGATCTCTTCTCTTCTCTTAAACAGTGTTATTACTTCCTTTTTCATTTTTTTTTGATACAGTGCTGAATGTTTACCTTGAAATCCTTTCTTTGACAAATTCTTCTGTTCATTTCGTATCCAAATGAGTGGTCTTTAATATTATTGTTTCTAACCTACAATTCTTGATATAATTCAGTACTCTGTCTCTCTACATTTCATGTTAGTATTGTCAAAACTGCTGTTCTGATGAAAAGATATTACTGTCATATATTGCACATTATAGTTATTTTGCATATATATTGTTTCCAGCTAACCTTCATCCATTACTGTTTGGCTGGCTGATCTTGTATGTAGTTGCTTCTTCCCATTGTTGTTTGAACCTATTTCAGATTTTCCTAGATTTTTTGTTTCAATAATAAATCCTAAGAAATAAAAGGGGTCAGGGTTTGAAAATATATGCAGTTTTTTTTAACTCAAAGGTTCATAGGTAGGTACTAGGCTATCGGCCCTGGGGCCTATACAAGCCCAGCCAAAAAGGTACCTTGGCTTTTGCCACCCAAGAAAATTATTTTCCTGTGCCACTGTCGAGCAGAGCCACAGAGGTGATCCCCGGGGTGAATTTCCTATTTCCCATCCAATCATCAAGATTTTTCTTGAAGAGTGCTAATGAGGAGCTTTGTTTGATATAGATAGGTAGTTTATTCCAGAGTATGGGAAGTCTCTGGGACAGGAATCGATCCCTCCGGCATGTTCTGTTTATTGTGGTGACAAGGTTTAGGTCCCTAGAGCGTGTAGCTCAGAGGGATTGGGATTTCTTTAAGTGGAGCATGTCCAACAGCTCTGGGTTTGACATAGCTTTGTATGTTAGGCAGAGATCACCTCTGAGTAGGCGATATGCAACGGAGTAAAGCTGGAGTTTTTTGAGACGGTCTGCGTACGGCATCTGTTTGAGGCCAGTAATCCTCTTTGTGAGGTATTTCTGCGGCCTTTCCAGTTGTTGTAGATGTCTTGTGAGGAACATACCAAAAGTGGCGTTGTACTCTATATTGGGTCTAATGAGTGATGAGTAGAGGGGAACAATGACCTATTTTTTTTCTGGATGCGAAACCTTTTGTGATGAGGTGTGCCATATAGATGGATTTCCTGACTACTGTGGTGATGTGATTATCAAAGGAGAGACTGCTGTCCACCTGTGTCCCAAGGTCTCTTATCACACTTTCAATGTTAAGTATACTACCGCCTATGTTGTAGTTCATGGGTACAGAGTTTTTACCAAAGGGGATGACAGTGCACTTTTTGGCATTGAGCTTGAGGCCATGGCTTAAACACCAGGCATCTGTCTCAGTGAGGCCCTTTTGTAGGATGTCCACATTGTTAGGAGTTTCGATTATGGCTCCTAGTTTGCAGTCATCTATATGTATCTATGTATATATAACCAATACTGTGTTTGATTCACAGACTACTCCCTTGACTTGCACCTATCAGGACGTTTCTCAAATACATAATTCAGGACACACTCTTTCTACACATAACTCTGTAGATAGATTCACTAGTTTCCCAGTTCCTATTTGCAGGGACTCTATAGCTATTAAGAAGGCGTTTTATAATAACTGGGATATTCTTACCTCCAGCCGTGAGATTGACAACAAGTTAGGGTTACTTCCTGTTTTTACACACACAAAATTTAAATCTTTATGTTCTCTATTTGAAAATAGAGACACTCAATTTATTGTTGCACCCCCTGTCATTCACAGTAATAAAGGGGTGTTTGCTTGTGGAAAATGCATTGCCTGTAAGAATATTCTAACAGGTGCCTCATATACTTTTAAACATATTAATTTTAAAATACAGTATACTACATATTTTGACTGCAATTCAGACAATTTTGTTTATGCAGCTATCTGCACATTGTGTTCAGCGTTTTATATTGGTAAAACAATACGCAAGTTGTCTACAAGAATCAAGGAGCATTGTGTGGCTATAAGAAATTGTGATTTTAGTAATGCCCTAGCTAAACACTGCTATATATGTTCTTTGTCTACAGGATTCAAATTCATTGTGCTTGATTATGTTCATATGTTTTTTTAGGGATAGAAATACTTTATTGGTGGTTAAAGAATTAAGATGGCAACTAAGGTTAAATGCTGATGCCCCACCTGGTCTGAATGAAAGTTTAAACATTAAATGTCATTAATTATTAATGTAATTAAATGTTTTTTGAAATGGCACAACTAAATACACTTTTACTAGTGGTAAGCTTTGTTTACAATTGAACAGGGTTCTTATTACATTATACATGAGTCAGTTAGTGGAATGTTTTGCTTCCACAGGGTTCTTATTATATTATACATGAGTTATATTTTCTAATTTGTCATTTTACCATTACTTTGGTTATATATACAGGATTCTATTGTAATTGTATATTATTCTGAAGAAGTCCAACATATTAAATTGGATGAAAGCGCTAATTACTGGCTCTCTGTGTGTTTTTTCGACATTGCTATTGGATAATTGTGATTTTTACGAAGTTTTTTCGATATAGTTTCAGTTCTTCGTTGGATTTTAAATAGTTTTTTCTGTGTGTGTGTGTGTATATATATATATATATATATATATCTATGTATGTATATGTATGTATGTATATATATATATATATATATATATATATATATATATATATATGTGCATGTATATATGTATGTATGTGTGTGTGTATCATACCTCCCAACTGTCCCGAATTACTCGGTTTTTACCGAGTTTTGGGGTCCAAAACTGGGGTGCCACGATTCCCGAGTGGCACCCCTTTAGTTCCGATTTTTTTTCGCTGTGTTTTTATTTCTTTTTTTAATTTTTGCGCTTTGTCAGCTGACGCGTCATCCATGTACGATGGCGTCAGCGCCGGCCAGGGCTACCAGCCTGTCGAATTGAGCTAAGCGCCGATATATTGCACATTTCCAGCTCAAAATCAAATACTTTCTGAGCGGGAACGGCTTGTTTTGTGATGCTCGCGCCAGGGCGCCTGGCTGATCACATTAGAAGTGTTCGTTTATGGTGGATTATTTATTAGCTCCTAACTGAGTCCTGGCTGCTCGATTGTAGATGTATTATTGCCTGGTGGTTGCAGACAGCGAAAAAGTAAGGTGTGTGTGTGTGACTGTGACTGTGTGTGTGTGTGTGTGTGTGTGTGTGTGTGTGTGTGTGTGTGTGTGTGTGTCAATGATGTTTCTCAAAGGTATGAGCACACATGGTGTGAATCGACTGCGTAGGCTTTATTGAATCTGCCTTAACATCTTTTTCCACACACATAAATAAAATCTACAGTCTTAGGCAAGCTTTCCATATATCTGGACAGTTCCTTCAACTATCTTCTAAATCTGGAATATTTTATAGGGCTATTCTCTCTCTGGACATCTGAACTCCCTTTTGGGAAATTTCTTACAGCAATACAGCTTTACTTGCAGACACAACTAGAAGAGGCTGTCTCTGTAAATCTTGACTCTCACACTTCTCCCTGTCTGTATTTTCCTGTGACTACATTAATAATGTCACTTTTAGTTGTTTATCTTCCTTTATTTTTTTTCATCTTCGCTTGACCCTAAAACCCTCTGCT
>NC_056747.1:888998527-889050771 GCF_019279795.1 Protopterus annectens | reverse complement strand
AAAGGCATTTGAGGACTGCTTTATAGATTTTTAAACCATGGCACTTTGGGAACTGCAGACGAGAATCAACAAGTAGCATAAAACACCTTTCATGTATTGGGGGTGGGGAACGATCTGAATATAGAGTATTAAAATGCTAGAGATGAAGAGAAGAATCAGGGGCCATATACTTGCTCTGAAGGTACTTTCAGGGATATGAACTCTGGGAGAACACAGTAGAGGGCTGGAACTGTATATATATATATATCTATGAAGGTAAACTAGTAAACATATGACAAACTGTGGCTGGGCATCGTAAACAAATAGTGCAGTGCTAACTAGCATGCAGGTGATTCTAAGATAGTGCCAGTGCATGCTTTTCAGCTACAAGCCAGTTCACACAGTGAGCTCTTCAACTTTTAGCACTGTGCAAGTGCACAGCATTTGTCCGTGGAACTCTACCTGTTAGTATTTGGATGAGGTATAGGGCATGTCATGTTAAATGAAAGCAGCAATACTAATACTAGAGGGGTGATCAAAAGTTGCATTGCCAAAAACTTAATGGGGAGGAGGAAAAGAAGAAAGGAAAATGACTAGACATAAGGAGCTGAAACAAGAGCACAAGAAGAATGACAAGAGAAGAGTTAAAACTGTAAGTTGGAGTTTTTAATAGAGGATGAGGAAATGTAGAACACAGGTCAATTTTGAGGAGAGAAACACATATAGCTTGTGACTAAGCAAAGTGCAAAAGAGGTAAAACAAGGTATACTAGGATGCTGAGTCACTGACTACATGGAATGTAAATATATGACAGTAGAAAAATATAAATTGTTAGGAAAACTTTGGTGCGTAATTTTAAACTACTTTACTCAAGAATCAGGGGCAGAGCCAAACATAAAAATGGGATAAGGACTCCAGAATTAGGGGTACTTTTTAAATGTTACTCTAATATGCTTAGAAAGTTAAGAGTAACAAATTAGCATCAGCATGCATGTTCTAAGGTGTAAGCATGAAACTCCTGTCTAGCATTGTCTGTAGTCTTCAGTGATGTACCAGAAAATTCAATATTAGAGGGCAAAAATCAGATGGATGGATTGCTTATGTGTGTGTGTGTGTATGTGTGTGTGTGTGTGTGTGTGTGAGTGATTAAAACTGATACTTAAAAATGTAGATTTAAAACGCATTTTCTGGTCATGGCCTTGAGTTTGTGAAGCACTGGAGGAATCTGACAGGTGTGGAAGGATATTTATTGGGGGGATTCCTGTTGTCTCATTGCCCTCATGTATGTGAGATTTCACTGACAGTAGCAGGTAACAAAAAGGTAGAATGAGCATAATTAAGATTTTAAATGACATAGAGCCAAAATTAAAAAAATATATACCATAGGGTACACTGCACAGAAGTGTGTAAGGTTTTGTATCTGATGAAGTTCCATTTGTATTTAGTGTGAATAAAGGGAACAAAAGCGCTTATAACTTTACTCTGCCTGGTGTCTGGTTCTTTTCAAGGAGAAGGTATCCTGTGACATTTTTTTGTTGGATTATTTGCTTCATGTGTTTTACTGTTGTGATATTGGTGTGCATTGGCACACAGGATACTTGATCAAGGAAAGACTTTGACACTTTTTTGGAAGCTGTCTCTGAAGAGAGAGAAAGCACAAGCAAGTATTGTGAACTATTGACTTTGATACTTTTTGGAAGTTGGCTCTGAAGAGAGAAACTACAAGCAAGTATTTTTTTGTGAATCATAGACTTTGACATTTTTTGGGAAGCTGGCTCTGAAGAGAGAAACTACAATCAAGTGTTTTTTGAGAATTTTAGACTTTGATACTTTTTTAGAAGTTGGCTCTGAAGAGAGAAACTACAAGCAAGTATTTTTTGTGAATTAGAGACCAGTGTTTACTGACAAGTTCCTGGCAATGGATAAGTCTGTGGACAATATTAATAATGATGACAGCGTAAGCCTTACGCAGCTTTTGGCTTTAATTTCCCAAATTAATACTAAAGTTGATTTAGTATTTTCTAGGAGAGCAAAAGAAAATCATACTGCTACAGAAATGAATGTTAGTAACTGTATTGCTGTTGAAAATCCTCCTGGTGAGTTGCAGGAAGCTAGAATATCCTACTCGGAGGCGGTACTGAGAGATGTGAATGCCACTGGAGTAGGTGAAGTGAATGGAAAAGGTTTGCAAGCAATGGGTGATGGAGAATTCCTCTCCTGGCTGAACAGGGAACCGATACCGTCGTGGGACGGATTCTGGGGTCAGCCAAGAGAAGGTGATGATTCTGTTTCCAATTATAAACATAAAATTTATAAATTGGAAAAAACTCTGAAACAATTCAGGGGATTACAGCTTGACAACATGTTTTTTGAAGACTGTATACGCCTGGGAAGAGTACCGAAGGGGCTAAGAATCTGTAAGTTCCCTAATAACATTCAGAGTGGTTCAGTTCTACATCGGGAACTTTTAGAACTATTTGACCGGACAGGCATTGACTTTATGCGGTTACTAATTAAAGACCATGCTGGAATAATGTGCAGTTTGAAAGATGAAATTGTGACATTACAAAGAGAAATAACTGCTGATAGCCTCTTTGAGACATACAAAGGGGTTTATTCCACCATCTTCCCGAGGGTTGAGCAACACGAAAATAACATTAAAAAGAAAAAAGAGAAGAAGCTGAAAAGGGACCAGGAGGAATACGAGCAGAAGAGGGCGTACCCGATTCCAGGTGCAGGTGATCGACCAAGAGTTTCATTCGTAGAAACGGATGAAGAAGTTGTGGAAATTTTGTCCTGAGATGAGGTTGATGAACCGGAGGTGTTTGGTGAGCAAGGGACTGGTTTAGAGCAGGATTTTCGACCATTGCCAAGAAGGTCTGCACGGCTGACAAGCAAGTATGGTTCCTGGACACCCAGAAACAACAACAACAAAAAACAGTATTGGAGAGACTATCGTGTGCAACAAAGGGGTCAAAACAGAAGGAAGGGTAGGCCACCACCACCACCACAACCATTCTACCAACGGTAAGACCATCTCAGTTTGTTGTTAATGACAACTTTAAGTATTTTTCTAACTGTTTTAGTACTGAAGTGATGCATAAGACTGTTGGTGATAAATGTGTGGGGAAGATCGATTATACAAGAATCGACAGTAAAACAAATGAATGGTCACCTGTGTTTGGTGGAAATGACAGCACTGAGTGTTATACTGACTTTCCTTGTACTATGCTGTTTCAAGAGAATGTTGCTGATACCTGGGACATTGGAGATGGACTGAATATTATAAATGAAAGTTTTAGCAATAAGGCCTCATTGTTACAGTATGCTGTAGAATGTAATGATTTATCTAATGTAGCATGTCTTAAGGAACTGTATAATGATTTTGATGTAAATATGGAAAAGCATTGTGTTGAGATTACACGAAACATGCTGTGATGAATCTTTGGGGAATAAACAAAATCTAGATGCATTGAACACAACTAATGAAGGAAATGATATTTATGTTCATCGTGCATACAGCTGCAGTAATCACAGATGGGTTTTCTGCCATTGGGCGGGTCCTCGGTCGGCCGAATTCCAAAGTCTAGGTCCGGCGTCGGTTGTTCAGTGAGGCAGGGGTATATAAGACACAGCCGACGCCATTTTCTTCAGTCTTTTTTGCCACGCGGTGCCCGAAGCAGAAGCAGTTCGCAAGTGCCGGTCGGCCAGCTCCTGAATTTATGACAAATTGGAAACAAAAGTCTTCTTTAAAGCTAAGTACCCCGTTGGGGAAACTTTTCTTGCCTCAGACCGATGTCAGAAAAAGTTAACAATTGTATTTCTTGTGGGAAGCAAATACCGCATAAGGATTTCCATTCCCTCTGCATACCTTGTTTAGGCCCAGACCATGACGTCTCGGGCTGTCGCTTTTGCGCTACTTTCAATAAACGCACTATTAAGCGTCGGGCGGAGTTCGCCCAACACTTTTTTGGTAAAGCCTTTGATTATAAAATGTTGTCAGAGACTCCGACTACCGTTTTGTCCAAAAAACGCAAGGACAAGGACCGACACGCGAGGTCCGTGGTCCCCACCGACACCACGCCAAAACCGGCTACACGTGGTCCGGTTCTCAGCGAGACGCCTATGCAGTCCCTGACTACCGACGACACTTCTTTGGCGGTGTCTTCTGTAACCGAGACCGTAGGTACCTCGGCCCATACCCAGACTACAACCACCGAAGCCACTGTGAGCGTTGACCCTCCTAATGTGGACAGGTTCACTTCCACCCATGGTGTCTTTAGACCCTCATCTTCCTTTTCCATTAAGGCCTTTACTAAGTCCAAATCAGCCAGGCATCCCAAGAGGCCTGTTGCACAGGGCCCATCTCCAGGCCCCATGCCTAAAAAGCAGATGCTTAAAATGGCTGAGGATTTAATTACTCTTATCAGGGGTTCCCAACCCCCTCCAGACAAGAGACCCAGAGTGGAGGAAGATTCTCCCTCTTCTGATCAGGGCTCCATTTTTCAGAACATTCTGATGTAGAGGAACACTCTTACTCCCCTTTTGAAGATTCTGATGCAGAGCAGTCCATTCCTTCTGTATCTCCTCCTGAGGATTTTTCTTTGGGAAACCTTGCACACCTTGAGGGAACACTTCCATTGGGAAGGCCAAGACTTTTGATTCCAAGAAAAGACTTAGGAATTTCTTTTGTTACCTCAACACAGACCTCTGGCGATACCTCCTGTCTTGGACATACTTGATGATGTTTATTCGAGGCTTGCCTTAATCCGATTCCCTGCCTCCTGCCCCAGTCAAGCCTGATAGGTACTACAGAGTTCCTAACTCTCACCAATTTCTTTACAAAAGCCATAATGCTGACCCTGAAACCATTTCTCAAGGCCCCAAGGGAATGAAGGCCTCTACTGCTAAGAATCCACTACCTTCCGAAAGAGAGTCAAGATCCTTAGAAAGGTGGGGAAAAAAGGTATATACCTCGGCCACCCTAGCCATGAGGGCCTTAAATTGTCAGTTTCATATGCTTAAATATCAGCAGTTTCTGTTATCACAATTAAGAAATAAAATGTCTCAACCTGAACAACCAGATTTGAAGGAGTTGCAGGATATGATGCATAGTGCAGTATAAGTGGGTAAACACACCTTACAATGTGGCTATGATGCCCTAGAGGCCTCAAGTAGAACTGCTATTACAGGATCAGTCATTCGTAGACATGCCTGGCTTAGGGAACAAATCTTGCCTGATCATGTGAAAGCTAAACTACTAGATGCTCCTTTACAAAAGGATGTGCTATTTGGTACTAATGCTGAGGGAGATACTACGGAAAATGGAAGAAAAAGCCAAATCTATGCAAACTGTCAAAGCTTTTCTACAGGTTCAACCACCACGTTTTAGTAGAAATTTGCCTTCTAAAAACTGGTCCTTTCCAGCCACGGACAAGCCCCAAAGAGGTAGATACAGGCGCACAAGGGGCAGAGGACAATCACAAGGATCATATAGAGGCAGGCAATGGCAAACTCCAGCACCAAGAGGTGGCGAAGTCAGTGCACAACAATACAGGAAACACACCCAATGACTTCCTCCTTTCCATGCCAAGCAAGTCTCAGCTGGCAGCACCCTTGGGCGGAAAGCTGGCATTATTTGCAAGAAATTGGCATATTGTCACAACAGACAAATGGATCCTGGACGTTATAAACAGAGGCTACAGATTTCATTTTCACACTCTTCCAAAAATGAGAGGCATGCCAAACCTGCCACACAATCAAAGGGCAGAGGCACAACTACAAATTTCAAAGCTCATAGACATGAAAGCTATTCAAGAGGTACCTACTTACGAACAAGGTCAAGGTTTTTATTCCAGGCTATTTCTGGTACCAAGGAAAGGAACCGACTGGAGACCCATTTTGGACTTATCCATCCTAAACACATTCTTACTGCACAAAATTCAAGATGCTCACATTACAGCAGCTTCTTCCCATGCTGGGCAAGGAGTTTTGGCTGGTAACACTGGACCTCAAGGAGGCATACCTGCATGTCCCAATCAGACAAAGCTGCAGAAGATACCTCAGATTTCTTGCAGGTTCAATCCACTATCAATTCTCTGCATTGCCCTTTGGCTTATCTACTGCGCCCAGAGTATTCACGAAATGCCTGGCATCAGTAATTGCCTACTGCAGACTTCAAGGGATACAAATTTACCCTTATTTAGATGACTGCCTGATCCAAGCGGACAGCAAGCACATACTTCTGGAACATCTGGCTTATGTAACACGGTTACTGAATTCTCTGGGATACACAATCAACAAAGAGAAATCCAGGCTAACACCATCTCAGAAAATAACTTTCCTGGGTGCCAACTTGGACACAAACACCCAGGTGGCCTATCTTACGCCAGAAAAACAGGGGCAACTAACTCAGTACTTCAAAATACTAGCAGATTGTACCAGGCTTACTGCAAGGAAAATCCTGCAGGCTCTGGGCTTCATGGCATCTTGCATTCTTTTAATCCCATGTGCAAAGTTGCATATGAGGAAACTTCATTGGTACCTAAAAAACCTATGGTCTCAACACAGCTACAGTTTGGAAACAATAATACCAATAATTCCATGTTTGCAAAAGGAATTTCTATGGTGGGCCCAAGCATGTCAAACAAACACAGGTCTCCCATTCTGCAAGCCTCAAGCAAATCAAGTAATCACAACAGACGCCTCAGATTACGCCTGGGGCCGCACATGACAGACAGGTGCATTCAGGGCAAATGGTCCCAAAAGGAAAAGCACCTTCACATCAATCAAAAAGAAATACTAGCAGTGATAAATGCAATTACAACTTTCAAGGACCTCCTGCATCCAGGACAATTATTGATAAGAACAGACAACACCACAGTAATGTGGTACATAAACAAACAAGGAGGAACACATTCATACCCCCTGTGCAGACTAGCCATGACACTTTGGAACTTGGCTCTGGAATGGCAAATCGAACTTCAAGCACAGTACTTGCCAGGTTTGGAAAACACGCTGGCAGACAATCTAAGCAGAAATATGACAGATCCACACGAATGGAAGTTGCATCCTCAAGTGTTTACAAAGATAATCCAAGCATGGGGGAGGCCAGACATAGATCTCTTCGCCTCCCACAAGAATCATCAATTGGAAAAGTTTTGTTCAAGGACCTTTCATCCAAAGGCCTGGAGAGTGGACGCCCTTTTATTCAGTTGAACAGCATGGACAGTTTATGCTTTCCCACCTCTGCCTCTTCTGCCCAAGGTGCTCTTGAAAACAAGAGCAGACAGACCGAAGATAATACTGATTGCTCCAGACTGGCCAAGACAACACTGGTACCCACTCCTGAGGAGCCCAACACATACTCCTCCCTGGTCCCTACCTCTAATGTCTCTTCTGCTGACTCAGCACAGCTACAAAACTCTTCACAGTCAGCTGAAAACACTCAATCTCACTGCATGGAAAATTCCTTAACACCACAACAGACCCTACTCCCCAAAGAGGTGCAGGATGTCATTTTGGAGGCCTGAAGGCCATCTACTAGAAAGGCTTACTCCGCAAAATGGAAACGGTTTTGCTCTTGGAATGAGAAAAAAGGCCAGAACCCTAGAAAACTGAATTCGCCTCCGGTATTACAGTATTTACCTGAGCTGCTGAACAGTGGACTTTCATTTTCTTCCATAAAAATCCATGCCTCCGCCATTTCTGCAGAATTCGACACGGATCCACCCTTATTCTCTCACCCACTCTTAAGACAGTTCCTCAGAGGGGCTAAGAATATAAGACCACCAAGGAAACAACCAATGCCAGCCTGGGATCTTAATTACATTCTAGAAAAATTAACATTGCCTCCCTTTGAACCAGCTGCCTCAACAGATTTGCAATATTTGTCCTGGAAAACAGCTTTCCTTCTGGCCATTACCTCAGCTCGTAGGGTTTCGGAACTACAAGCCCTCATGGCTGTGCAGCCCTTTCTCATCTTCCATCAGGACAGGGTTTCCCTTCGAACCAACCCGTCATTTATGCCTAAAGTGGTATCCAGGGTAACTTTAAATCAAGCCATACACTTACCTACCTTTTACCCCAATCCTCAAAACAAAGAGGAAAGGCTGCTACACTCGTTAGACATCCATAGACAGCTATGTTATTATTTGGACAGAACAAAGCCTTTCAGGAAATCAGAACAACTTTTTGTGTCCTATGCTGTAGGAGCTCAAGGGAAGCCAGTTACCAAACAGACAATTTCAAAATGGATAGGCCACTGCATACGGTTTTGTTACTCCTATCATGGAAAATCTGTCCCTACAGGCATCAGATCCCACTCCACCAGGGCCACAGCTACCTCTACAGCCTTCCTCAGAGGAGTTCCTACCAAAGATATTTTGGAGGCAGCCACTTGGAGTTCTGTGCATACCTTCACAAAACACTACCACCTGCCTTTATATTCCAAAACTAGAGCAGGCTTTGCCACTGCTGTGTTGCAGGGCATTCTGGCTCATCCCAGTTCCACCTAGTGCCTACCACCCTGTGCGTAGCTTTGGGATTCTACCCATCTGTGATTACTGCAGCTGTATGCACGATGAACATAGTACAGTTTTGTACCTACCATAAATGTAGATGTTCGAGTGCTAATACAGCTGCAGTACAGTTTTCCCTCCCTCCTTCCCCTCTTGGTAAAGGCCTAGGGCCTAACCCCTCTTCATACAACCTGATTGGGTTATCCTTCTATGGTATATTTGCTTGCAACTACTGATTTTTGATTATATTGCATTGCATGTATATAAATATAATTTATGTATTGCCTTCCTTCTGGGGGCACCTGACATCTGGGGCAAGAAAGACTGAAGAAAATGGCGTCGGCTGTGTCTTATATACCCCTGCCTCACTGACGTCAGGAAAGAAAGCGACAACAACCGACGCCAGACCTAGACTTTGGAATTCGGCAGACCGAGGACCCGCCTGACGGCAGAAAACCCATCTGTGATTACTGCAGCTGTATTAGCACTCGAACATCTACATTTATGGTAGGTACAAAACTGTACTTTTTACAGCACGATTTTGAATTTAACAATATCCCTGCTGAAGCTGTGTATAATGATAATAGTAATAATACAGGGAACAGTAATGACAACAATGAAAATGGAAATGTTTGTATTCTGGAATATAAGGGCCTTAAGATTTATAATTACAGTGAAATCATATTAAATAACACCCATGCATAACTATTTGTAAAAGGGTTTAGTTTTATCCCTAAAAAACAGAATTATATGGTTAACACCATTTTAGATTTTAAAATGTTTGCATGGGCCATAAATTTAAAGTTGGTAATGCAGAATGGGATGGAGAGTGATGCAACTGGAGTAACCTTAAAAAGAAAAAGGACTTATAACGCCCCCATTACCACTGGTGGCCCTTTTCGAAAGATTGAATGAAAGAGAGTACAGGAATTTAATAGGGAATAAGACTAGATGTATTAACCAGAATTTAACAAAAGACGAACAACAGACATTAACAGAGATAATGAGGAACCAAGAAGTAAGAATCATGAAGCCTGATAAGGGGGGAGGGGTAGTTGTAATGGAACATTATGACTATGCCACTAGAATGATGAAATATTTGAATGACAGTTCCTACTTTAATGCAGCATCACTGCATGAGGTTAACATCTTTAATGCTAGATTAGACATGATTTTGGAAGAACTTTTCCAGGAATATACCTTTAGTGAAGATGAGGTGAGATGCTTAAAGGTGAACAATCCTGTAACCCCAGCCTTCTTTGGGATTCCCAAAATTCATAAATCATTAGGGGATCCACCAATGAGACCCATAGTGGCAGGAGGTGGGAGTAAAACAGAACCTTTAGCAAAAATGCTAGATTTCCATTTAAAAGAATTTTTTGAGGATAAAAAACATGTCTTGAAGGACTCTTGGCATTTATTACAGTGTATGGCAAAGAATGAGTTCAAGGAAGAAGTTATTTTCTTGATTATTGATATTAAGGACCTTTTTCTTTGTATCCCACATGAAGAAGGAATGGAATATTTTCAGGAAGCACTAAGGGAAGGAACCAGATTTTCAATGGATACAGTGTATGTCTTAGCTACCCTCATGGAATTAGTTCTGAAAAATAATTTTCTGTGGTTTCAGGGGGAATATTTCAAGCAAACCCGAGGTGTAGCAATGGGTGCAGCAGTAGCCCCTATATTTGCTAATATTGTTCTTTGGTATTGGGAAACCAAATTTGTGTTAAATTCAACGTTTAGAAAAAATATCTTTAGATATTATAGATTTTTGGACGATATTTTAATATTATGGGAAGGTGGGTTTGATGAGGCAGATGATTTTTTGAACTATATCAGTGCCACTACTGATTTTTTGAATTTTACTAGTAAAATAGAGAAAGAAGCAGTTAATTATCTGGACATCCACCTATATAAAAATAGAAGGGATGGATGTTATGAATCATGTATGTATAGGAAGCCCACCCATTCGAATAGTTATCTGCACTTTGAGAGTGACCACCCCTTTTGGCAAAAAAGAAATTTGGTAAAGGGCCAAATGATTAGAATATCAAGACTAACGACAGATGACAACAAGTTTAAAGATCAAATGGTAGAGTTAAAGACTATGTTGGCAATAAGGGGTTACCCAACTAGTGTCCTAGAGGGACAGGAGAGTTATGTAACAAGCAGGAGAGAAGAATTTTATCCCCCATTATTGAAGAAATCTGAGAGTTTGTTGAATGTTAAGAAGGCAGAAGAGGCAGCTACTTGTTGTGTGCCAACATATAATGAGGATAATGTAGAGGTCCGTAAAATGGTGGAAAAGAACTGGAATTGTGTTTTTGGGGCATATGGATTAACTGAAAAACTGGGTAATAAACCAAAAATAGTTTTCAGAAGAGGACCCAACATTAAGAACTTATTTGAAAGGAAGAAAGACAAAGATAGGATTCCATTAGGATTCCATTAGGTAATATGAGGAAATGCAATGGCTGCAGAGAATGTAGGTATGTCTTTGAATGTAGGAATATAGTGATAGAGGGTCACAATAGAATAATTCCAGTGACGGGGAATTATAATTGTAATAGAAAAGGAGTTGTCGATGTGGCCTTGTGCCAGTCATGCTGTGCATATTATATAGGAAAAACAGAAAAGAAGTTAAAAAAGCGAATTTACCAACACATTTATGCAATTAGGAGACGAGATAAAACAAATGCCTTATTTAGTCATAACATAAATTGTAAGGATTTTAAAAGAATTCCTCTTCTGTGTATTGAAAAAGTTAGGTAGACAGGAGAGGGGGGTAATTGACCCTGTTTTTTTGGAATACAGGGAAACACACTGGCAGGTGGTGTTGAATGCTACAGTTTTTTCCTGGTATTAATGACAGGATTTCACTAAGGAGCTTGCTTCATTTAAAGGCAGATGAGATTAGATGAAAATGGTTTAAGTGGTTGAACATAGAAGCAATTACGTTAGTATAAATATATATATATATATATATATATATATTAGTATAAATATATATATATATATATATATATATATATATTTTTTTTTTTTTTTTTTTTAACAGATTAAATGTTTATTATATATGTATTATACATAGCAATATATTTTTAAAGAACATGTTAATGTGTTTTTAACTTGAGAGCACATTTAACTAATTAATTGATTTAAGTTAATTGATTGTGATTAAGCAATTGAATTGTATATAAAAAGGGGGGAAGTGTGTAAGGTTTTGTATCTGATGAAGTTCCGTTTGTATTGAGTGTGAATAAAGGGAACGAAAGCGCTTATAACCTTACTCTGCCTGGTGTCTGGTTCTTTTCAAGGAGTAGTTATCCTGTGACTTTTTTTGTTTGTTTAAATATATTTAATAGTAAATAATAAAAGAACAAGACAATACTAAATATATATTAACAGTGACATCAGAGTTCAAAACCACAGGAAATATTTAAAACAACATTGCAGGACAGTCTCAAATAAAGAAAGAAAAATATCAAACTAAGCTTCACTGTATTCCTGACTATATCTACGAGAATTATGCTGTAAACTAAGAACTTACTAATAGAGCAAGGCAGATATGGTAACTGGATGATCTTGTTGCTGTTAGGTCCAAGACAGAATGCAGAATGCTCTGTCTCATTAAGAGACTTCTCAAAATAATATCTAAAATATTATTACTGGGATAGCTTGCAGAATGACATCACTTCTTGTCATATGACTCCTAGTTCCTAGGCAAAACAACCATTGATAAAGCTGGCAGTATTTAGCATCTACCTGTAAAAATATACAGACCAGAACTTCTCAGATCTCTGGCAGATGCTGGATGTTACAACACAATAGCATCCCTTCATGCTTTCAAGACTAGTAATTAGTTCACCTTAAAGACAATACAGAAAGTTTCCTAGTATAGACATTGTGTCTCTTGCTGCATTGAAAACTGAAAAATACCATCTTTTATGCCCTAGCCATAAAGTAATTTAATATCAGTTATTTGCCTGCAGTTTGCTGGACTGAAGTTAGCCTCCTGTATTCTAGTTTCCAATGTTAAAATATATACATTTGAGTAGTTACAATAGTGCTTGTACATTTCTGTTCTCTTCCAGGAGGGCAAACTGTGGTTACATTTCAAACACAGTACTCTACAAATATATTTTCAACACACACATCTGTACAAGCAAGTTTGATATACACATGACATACAGTTCTAATAATTTTTAACACAAGTATCTTGTATAAATCATTTCAGTATTCACCAATGATACATAATTATTTACAAAATTCCAGCTACCTGTGCTGGCTGCATCTCGTTTTGTCATATTGGCCACTAAGGCTTCTGAGGTCTTGCAGACTGCCGCTACATCAGATGAACTCAGACTCATTTTTGATGAATCTCATGGCATTCTTCAAATTTTAGTTAGGGAAGAGATCACAGTCTTATTAACAGAATTTAGATGGGGTTCCAAACCTCTCTTTCTCATCCAGGTAAATGTCATCCTTAAAAAGAAAACATAGAAGGCTAGGTATGTAGCGCCTCTCTCAACAGCTAGGGAAAAGGAGTGGATACATTTCTCACAGGAATTATTCAAAGCTGTTATGTATTTGAAACCTTCCTCCTTTGGGTCTCCACAGTCACTGGCTACTCCTCAAAAACCCACCTTGGATTCCTCTTCTTTTGAAGACGACAACTAAAATTCTGACTATTCCCTAGATTATTACTCTCAGCTGCATTCTCCCTGATAAAGTAGGAGTCTCTGTCCCTGGATTTCCCTGCTGAGGAAGCTTTCTTTAGGGAGACTTCTGAACATGATGAAACATTTTGAATGTACTTGATGTTCAGAAGAGGTATTGCAGCCTCTTGGAAGTGCGTACCACTGCCCCTTCTCCAGTCCCTATTGTCCTTGAGGCTTTCCATGATGTTTTTCAGTCCACCTCTTCTGCGTGCAATTCACAACCATCTCCTAAAAGACAAGTTAAGTTTGAATAAGTTACCTGATGACCGAAAATGCTTACAAAAGAATCCAGTGGCAGACCCATCTGCAGTCTCCCTCCCTCTCTCTCTCTTCAGATAACTCCTTTAAGCTTCTACCCATTGCTAATGCCTTACTTAGTGACAAAGATAGTAGGGCTTTGTATAGATGGGGAAAGAAGGTTTTCACCTCTGCTGCATTTGCTTTTAAGGTAATTTAACTACTAGATTCATATGACAAAGTACTTGAGTTCTGTCCTGCACTCCTTTAACAAAGTTGTGATTGCCCCCTACAGCAGAGTCAGTGCAATGAATGCAAAGCAGACTATCCCTGGCCAGTCAGATAGCCAGACATGGCATTAAGTGCAGTTAAGATGCTGTAGATGATGCTTCTAAGGCAGCTGCCACTGGTTCTGTTTTTTGTAGATATGCATGGCTTCACTGTCAACCTTTCCCTGAGGATTACAAATCAAAACCTTTAGAAGCTCCCTTGGACAAAGACCTGCTTTTTGTTCCTGAGGCTGCCAGTCTGTTCAAAACTCTCCAATACTAAGGTAAGACTAAGAAAGACTTCAGACAGATTCTGCTGTCCACATTTCCTAGATATCATAGGAACTACCCATCTAAATCTCTCCCCTTCATTAGAAGGGAACCTAGGATATTTCAGAAACAAAGAAAAAAAATATTGAAAAGGGTGCTCTGACAAACCTTACAGGGAACCTCCAGTGGGAGGCCACCATTCAGAAGCAAAAATCTGTGACTACCTTTGCAGCACCCCTCTCCCCTGATCTCAGCTTCATTACCACCCTTTCCCAAAGATGGTCACTGTCCCTGGCTAAGTTGGAAGCTATTACCATAGACAAGTAGGCACTAGCCATCATCAAGGATGGTTATGCCATGTCCTGGGAAAATATTGCCCTTCTGAAAGGCATGCCACAACCTCTTCACTGCAAAATGTCCCTTATTGTCCACATTATTCAAGACCTCTTCAGTCAGGGCACCATCGAGCAAGTCCCAAGGGACTTTATGGGAAAAGAATTTTACTCCAGGATTTTTCTGGTGCCAAGGAAAGAAGGCCAGTGGTGACCCATCCTAGACCTCTCTCTCTCCTAAACACAACTTTAACGTACCATCTTTCAAAATGTTCTCTCCACACACTTCTGTCTTTCATCCTACCCCAAGCTTTCTTAGTGTCACTAGATCTGAAGGGCATCTACTTACACATACCCATTCATCCTTCTTGTAGGAGATTCCTCACATTTTCTTCTGGCTCCACACATTGTCAATTTATTGCTCTGCCTTTTGGTCTTTCCACAGTTCCAAGGCTGTTCACAAAGTCTCTAGCTCAAGTAGTTGCTTTCTTTCGCACTCATGGAATCAAGGTATTCCCCTGCATAGGTGACTTATTGAACCAGGCTCTCTCTCCTGAAATTCTTCCTCACCATCTACACTTCACACTGTTTTTCCTGGTCTGCAGACTGAACACAAATAAAATACATATCTTCCTTCCTCAGAAGAAAGTTCAGTCAACCAGGAGGGCCATTCACATCAACATCTCCTCTTCAACATGGTCATGCAGCTGCCTCAGCTGAGACGTGGGGGGCATGGACAGGATCACACAAAGTGTAGGGCAAATGGCAACCTCATTTCCTGAAGGAATATATCAAGATGGAGAAAATGAGTGCTCTTCTACAAGCTGATCAGACCATCAGCCACCTTTGGAAACTCGGCCTCTCCTAGTGTACACAGACAACACCACAGTCACATGGTAGACAAAGAGTGAGTTGCCAGGTCTTAGCAGTTGTGCAGGTTAGCCCAGGAGGCATAGAACTTTGCCACCTAGATGGACATCACACTCCCAGAAACACACATCCCTTCTGAAGATAATGTGCTTACAGACTCCCTAAGCCACTCCAGGGAGGACCCCCATGAATGGACATTGAATAGAGAGGTTCTCCAGACAGTCACCCTTCAGTGGGGCGCTCCTCTGATAGGCCTCTCTGCATCAACAACCAACCTTTAGCTTCCCCAGTTCTGCACCAAGGACCCTTGTTCCACAGCCTGAAGAGGCAAATGCCTTTTCTTTCCAGTGGATAGAGAAGCTCCTGTATGCTTTTCCTCCTCTGCCTCGTCTTCCACAAATTCTTAAGGTACAAAAGGAAGCACTCAAACTTCTTTTACTGGCACTCCTTGGCTCAGGCAGCATTGGTTTCCCTGCTCTTTCTCCTGACAAAGGGAAGTTACAAGAAAACTCATCTACAGCCAGTCCTGAAAATTAAACAAAAAGGATTGCTACTCCACCCAAATCTTCCATCTCCCAACTTGACCCCGTGAATTATAGGATTTTAATTTCTTCAAAAACACTTCTACACGTTCAAGTCCTACAAGAAGCCATGAGACCTACTATAAGCTACACATCTAAATGGTAAAGGTTTTCCTGTTTTGCAGCAAGCTTAGTCAGGACCCAGTTTTATCACAAGTTTTTGCTGTGTCACTATACCCATGCAAACTACTTCAACCAGGTTTGGTCTACTCTTCTATAACAGCTTACCTGTCAGCTGTCAGTGCCTGCCTGTCTCCTAGCCCTCCACATATAGGGAGTCCTGCATCCTAACCCACCAAGGAAACCCAGCTCTCTTCCTTGGGATCTTATTTTTGTGGCAGAAAAGTTAACACTGCCTCCTTTTGAATCAGCATCTTCTTCTTCTCTAAACTTCTCTACTTTGAAAACTACAGTGAAGCATTAGTTTTTATGAATGCTGAATATCCGATAAGTACTTTAAGCTTAAGTCTGTATTTTTAAGATAAAACTTATGCTGTGCTGGTGGTGTACAGTATTTAAATCGGTGAAGTTATAAGGACACATTTGCATTATCTTTATTCACTATGTAAAAGGTATTGAACATGTTGATCAGCAGTATTTGCCAGTGTCACTTGAGTCGCACATTTAATCTGTTCTTGTAGCTAACAAGGGGAAGAAAACTTGCTACAGTGTGATACGGGGAAGTGTCCAGTAAACCCTTAGCTGAAGATGAGAGGGGGAGAGAAAATTTGAGGGGAGAAGACATTTTTTAAGGGGACAGAAGACAAGGGAGTTCCTTCCAAACAAGTGAAACCTTTCAATCTCTGTTAGAAGAGACTTAACTTTATAAAGCTGCTATTTAAACAGACTAGTAGTGGTTTAGCTGACATTCACTTCTCATATTGCTCTGAAGTGGAATTAAGCTCTCTAAGCTGCCATTGGCTTTGGAAACCTGTTAACCAAAAAGAGTATGGCAGTGACCACATCCCTTTTCAGTACCACTTAATCCAGAAGACATTCCATTTCCAAGAAACTGGTAAGTGTGGTCTTGGGCATGTTAGAGAAAGACTGATGTAGTTTCATATCTGTATATTAGTACTTACTGATAAGAAAACTACAATAATGACATAATTTGTATTATGGCTGCTCCTTTTTGAAACAATAGGATCACCTCATCTTGATTTATTGAGATATTTGGTAAACATTTTAAAAAATCAAGTAAGAATGAACCTAAGCTTGCTGTTTTATTTTTTTTTATTTTCTGTATTTTTCCTCTGCTGTCTGGCAGCCATCTACCCTGTCTTATGAAATCAGACCATTTATTTCACCATGAGGCTAGCGCTGATCCCAAAATGTTGTTATTCAAGTAGCCATTATGGCTTTTCTTGTATGGCCCTAGACCCTTCCTTGGTGGCTGATGTGTGCTCACATATATTGTTGTGGATGTGGGTATTTCCATGCATGCCCAGTAAGGGCTACAGTGCATATGTAGTTTGGTAGTAGCAAGCATCTGTTTCTAGTCTGTACACTGCATGCTAGGCAACTCTTGTCTGATACGTGTTGGCATTACATGGGCAGACCAGTGTCAACCACTTCTTCCCACGCTCCCCCACCTGGCTGCTGCAGCACCCAAGCTGCTAATCAATCTTAAGTCGTAGTTGGGGTTACATTATCTTACATCAAGGAGATGAGTTCAAGTTCATATTTAGACTTCCCAGCCGAAAAGAGTTAGTGAAATTTAATAAATGGATGATAAAATTAAGTTAAAGTTTTGCTCAGTTTTTTTAAACATTACCCAGCTGTAATGATAACAGAAGTGGGAAAGAAACTTCTTCCTGAAGCCACCATTAACAGAAATGTTTTATTAAACATGTTCATTATAATGAATGAATTATTTCTCAGTATTTTAAAGTAACTGCACTCAGAATGTTATCTAATCATTCCCTTTTAGGTTTTTTCTGGATATTGCCTCTGACTGTCCAGCTAGTGATACAGTTAATCACAGCCTGTCCTTTATCAGTGATGGCAATGTGCTTGCTTTGCATCGTTTACTTTGGAACAATCAGGAAAAGATTGGACAATATCTGTCCAGTAACAGGTATATTTTTTCCTTAAGTACTGCAACCATTTATTTACTATTTAGATTTCATATTAATAAAAGCTGAAATGTTGCCTTTTTTTACAAGATAATTTAACATGTGAAAAAAAAAGTTTTAACAAGGAAGCGTAAAGTAATGCTAATGTAACTAAACGTTTGAATGGTTTTAAAAATGTTTGGTTATGAAATTTAGAGAATCTTCACGTAATAGAATTAATTTAATAACAGTCAGCAGCTGATTTTTTTCCCCCCAGACATCTAGATCTCAACTTACAGTGCCCTTTGCCGTGGGTTTTCCATGATAATTACTTTACTGGTTGCTTTCTGTAGAGATGTTTTTGCTCACAACTGGAGGAGGATGTGGCCCACTTGAAACTATGCTAATACTGACATTCAATGTGAAGAAGTTGTGCACTTCCCAGCATTCTAGCCACCCAGTCTGTCCTCCTCAGTTTCCTGCATTTCATCAGTGAAAGGTGCTCAATTTCCAGTGCCTGAAAACATAGACCTTAAGAATGTTTGTGGGGCTGTCAGCTAACTAGTTAGGGCCTTCACAGGCATAGTTTTTCACCCTTCTCACATTACTTGAACAAGAGAAGCTCGAGACTTGTCTTCTAATGTTTGACAACAATGTAGGCCACATTTCTAACGGGAGTACTGAAAGGTCCTTCAGTGGCAGCAGCCACATATAGGACAGGTGTATGGTAAGGGATCCATAGCCCAGGCCTAAGACTTTTAAATGTTATATACATCATTTCCAGTTCTTTAGTATTAGCCCTAACTAGCTGGGTTAGGATTCTCCATGATTGCATGTGCTTCTCCTTAGAAGCTTTCTTTTGTCCACCTGAGCATGCTGACTTACTGGCTTAGAGAGTAATCACACATCTTGGCTCGGAGAGAGGAATCCATCTTGTTTCTTTAAGTTGTCTCAGGGCAGTGACAGGTAGCTGAGATTTGCATTCATTACTTTTGCTAAAGAATTTGAGCCTTCGTGCCATTTTCTGGCAGTAAGTAACCAAAAAAAAAGGTATATTATTTTAAAGCATCATATCTTTTTCACCTATATGATGTCTGTAAATTTAACAGCACAACAGAGTATTCAGCAGTTCAGCAATTTTTTTTTCTGAAATGTTGAGATATCTGATGAATCGGTCATCATAAAGTCGGAGTTTTTGCTACCATACTGTTGGCTCAGAGGGATGAAACCCTGACCACAACACAGACAACCAGAGTTTAATTAGTGGCAAAAGCGCTAAGGAGATCTGGAGGAATGGGAGTGAGCGACTACCATCAGCTCGCCCATCCTACGAGGAGGGGAGGAGGTTATGGCTCATTGCTTGGTGACATCTTGAGGGAGTACTAGATGTAGCACCAATGAAGTTTGAGGCTACAGAGCTTGTGCTGCCTAGGGTCTGGGCTAGTCAATGTGTAGTGAAGAACTGTAGCTTGCTCATCTTGACACCCTTTATGATACCTTGAACTGGTACTCTCTTTAACTCTAAGTTAATGAGCAAAAAAAAAAAAAAAAAAAAAAAAAAACAAACTCAAAAGTTGAAAGCTGTTGGGAACCAGCAGTAAAAAGCTCTTGTGCCCTGAAACTGTAGCAACTTGCTTGTTGCTACAGATGTTTTACAGATATGACAAGTGGCTTTATACTGTTAGATTAGGAAAGTCAATGTTTCAACTGTGACCATAAATACAGTATCATCATTCATTTCTGAATGCTGGTGCTGCACTCCTTTAGCATCAGCACCTGCTAATTGCACCATCTAAACATTAGTCCCATGACAGCTGCCCCCTTAGCTCTGACGTAGTTTTGCCAGTGGTGTAGTTGCTCATATGCTACCCATGTCTGGCAGCACTAGCAGAGCTTTAATGAGCCACTACTGGGATTTATTGCTCCTAGGGGAGGGGCAGAGTTCACCAGGTCCAGCAATCTTTCCCATTCTCTACCTCTTTACTCCCACCTCTGCAGGTAATGACTAGACTGATTAGACCACCCTTCAGGGAATGGGTGGAGCATAGGGCTGTTGTCTGGAATGCTCCTTGTTTCTTGCTCCCAAAATAGGGAAAAATAACTGACTGATTTACATGTAAGAAGGAGAGCCAATGGACAAGATTTTCTGATTTTTCAAAAAAAAAATCTAGCTTTGTTTCTCATGTAGAATACAGTGTACTTTCTTACTTAGGTACTCTGTTGCTGTTTGTACCTATGAAAGTAAAAAAAGAACTTGAGGATATGACTTCAAAGGTTTGCTGCTCTTAAGTATTTTTTTTTTTTTTTTTGGAGGGGGAGAGAGAGTCCTCATCTTCTGATATCCTCACCTTGGCATATTTTTGAAATCTATTTGGCTTCTGCATTTGTAGGTTCTCGTCTGCTGTTTATGCTTTTTTGGATCTTGATTCTAGTTTATTTCATTGAGAACTTCCTGATCCGTAACCTAATTTGCATATATCTCTCTACAGTAGTTCTGGGGTGTGCAGACCAAAAGCCAGTATTTACATGACACTGTTTATGGCATGCATAAATGGCAAAGCTTTGCTGCAACTGCCATTGCTTTTTAGTGATTCACATAAGATGAGAGAAGTCTTAAACCCAAGTAATTTCATGAAACGTGGTGGCCACAAGAGGGTCTAGCTAGATTGTCCTTTGTACAATCCTTGATCAGTTCATGAGTCGTTTCTATGTCCTTTGTACAATCTTTGATCAGTTCATGAGTCGTTTCTATGTCCTTTGTACAATCCTTGATCAGTTCATGAGTCGTTTCTAAGCTTATGATCAAGGAAACCATCAAAATGTTCAAACACATCCATCACCAGACTAACAGTACCCCCTATTAAGTAGATATTCCCCACTGATCCAGGTGAAAATGTATGATCACCCATGCTGTCATTTCAACTGTTTTGTAAAGGTTGCTATAGAATTACTCTGCTTAATATGTAAGGTGCAGCTTATTTCAGAAATGGAGGTGTGAGTGTGTTGGGTTAGGTAATGTTGTTTCGTCTGGTACTGATGTGGTAGCATATGTGTAGGTCCATAAAGCAGGTGTTTTTTTTTAACCACTGGTTCTGTTTATGTGAAAGAGTTAAAGGAGAGTTTGGTTGCTGATGACATGGAGGCTAAGCAAAGGTCATCCCCTTAAGAATCTGTATGACATTTAGTAAAGGGATAGGACTTTTAATCTGGCTAAGGGTACTGAGACCTGGGGAAGAAACATTGAGTTCTTCAAGGGTAGTTTAGGGTGAGGGTGCTTAGAAAATTATGTGCCAGAAGGAGCATTACATTCAGTGATGGACCCGATAAGGGATGAATAAAGTGAGACTATAACTTCTTTGGGGCTTGAAGAGGTACCACAAAGGCTAACTTGTGCAAGGTGGAAGGATTCTAATCTACAACAGAGACGTGGCAGTCAAAGGAGAGCCTGTTATTAATGTAGAGAGCAAAGTCCCTGAAGACTGTGTAAAATATAAGTGGAAGTTTATCTGTACAACTTAACCAAAGATGACTCTGCTTAAAACTGACAGTTAACCCATGATTAATATGCTAAAAATGTGTTTCTTCCTGTCCTTGCTGGAGAATTTGAGTGTCACAATGGAGTTTGATAACTGCCCCCAGTTTGCAGTCATCACAACACAAGGGATCTAAAGGCAACTCAGGCTAACTTTTGTAAAGTCTTTCCACAAAAAAAAATCCTTACAGTCCTTGAGTTTTGAGCTAACCATTGCTGTGTAAAGAACTAAAGTTGTACCTGTCTTTGCTAGAATATGAGAGAAACGTGAACGCTGCATCCTCAGTGTTTACTTTGGGGAGTGCATTGTAGGGTGTCAGCCTTGATCCTCCCACACTGTATGCCAGCATCCACTTAAAACATATGGAGTGATTCCTAGAGTCTCTTAGAGGATGCTGTTGGCTGACCTGTAGATCATGCATTCTTTTCATCCAGGCTGATTGACTTAAGTTGAAATGATCCTTTTTGTCCCACTTGCTCATTTTTGGCCCATGGGAACAGTTCTTTGTCTGGCATGTAGTCAGTTTGTTTGCTGGCTGGAATTGTATAGATCAAGGTTTGACACTCATACTAAGCCTTGCATATGTTTTTAACAGGTGCCTCCACCCACTCCCAGTGTTGTCTCCCCAGTACCTAACACTCACCTGCCATTGTGCTCATTGCCTTGAGCACTGGGTGAACATAGGCTGCACCCCCCCTCCATGCACAGATATTGCAGTTAGGGTTAGTTTAGAGAAGTGTCTTCTTGTCTGCCTCCCCCCTTACTTTACTTCTTGGGAGGAGACTGATGCGTGCAACAAAACTTCCTTTCCCTATATCCCCACTTCCTTAAAGGGTCTGATGTGAAGTATACCATTCACTGGCATTTTTCTTCTCTGTCATTTTCCCCACAAAGGCTTAACTGGATATCTGTGGCCAGGTGTATTAGGAGCCTTGTATTCACCCCACCCATGAAACCTTTTCTTTCACATATTTGCACAGCTATTCAGAGTCTGCTTGGTCTTCAGAGATGCAAGCATTTGTAAATCTCAGTCATAATGTAGAGTGATATCCTGACCAACCATCCAAGGAAAGATTCCTTCTCAATCTCTTAAACCCAGAGACTACAGCACTATTTCAGGATGAAGCTAATCCTGCCATGGATCTCCACTGTCCACTGGGGATTTATTTGCAGGAATCTGACCCCCAAGGAGAGGCAAGATTCATTCACAGGAATGTGACCCCAAGAAGAGGCAAGCCAGCTAAGCCATGGCATATTACCCCCCCCCCCCCCACACACACACACACTTCAGCTCCATCAGGCACCTGAACTTCTGCTCAAACTCCAGGTGCCTGAGTCATAGTAGAGGCCTTATATCTCTGTCAGTGGAGCTGGCTAGAAGTACTTTTTTGCAGCTTCAGTTGTGTAAAATACAGCCACTGGACAAATACTCCTGTTTGCTTGGATAAGAAACTGTGCAAATTTGATTGCATTATGTGCAAGGCATTTGAAATGACATTGCTTTACTGCAGTGTGAATGCCATTTAAGAGAGAGCCTTACCATTTTTATTATGTAAGTCATTGTTAGTAAGAAAACTCACTGTAAGAAATATGACTCCTCTTTAAGCTCTTCAGAGAGGAAGCAACATTTTTGCAATATTTCTTGATCAGGAGAATGCTTTTTAATGAAAATTGAAGACCTGTTACTCTGTTAATAAGAGTTGAGTCTTCTGAGTCCCACAAAGCTCCCACACGTGACTTGGTGCTAGAGGAGCCAATGTAGTAGGGTTATCAGTGCCTGCATTGACAAAACTGACAGCTGGTATGCCAATACCTTTGTTGAGGCAAGTATTATTAGCTTTTCTCTTTCTCTGGGAAATAGGTTGGTTGATGCAGTTGTGTACACTCCCATACTTTTGATTCATCAGTCACATAGCCGGCTTTAGGCACCAGTAAACCCTGCGGTCACTGGGGGATCCCTGGTCCTGGGGGGCACCCAACCATAGCAAGTTGTCTTATCTTGATATTTTGTAACATGTCTGTTAAACCAACAAAAGCTAGTACAGCAATCTTGTATGCTTAATAAATGGGGTGGGGGGTAATAATAACTCTTATTTTTATTTCCTTCAAAAGTCAAAGATCTTTAGTTATAGTAACAGTGTTTTGTCAGATAACAGGCTTCACAATTCCATCAAATGTTTTACCACTGACATAATGCCCCTGGCTTAGTTAAAACCTGCTGGTAGATATCCTCTCCATTAAAACTAACAGCAGCTTGTAGGTACCTACAATACCTGTGGCTGCAGGGGTCCTCCTTAGTAATCCCTGACTGTGTGGGGGGCCCACAAAAGCTGCTGTTTGTTGGGGAAAAATGAGAAAAATGTAATTAATTTTTGCTTGTACTGTTTAATCTGAACTGGGCTGTGATATGACCCTGTTAGGATAAAGCTGATAATAAACATGAATAAAGTTAGAACTAGAGAGAGATCAGCAGCCCGAGTGACTGATTTCAGTGCACACCATAGAGTTTCAGAAGAGCTAATACTTCTGATCTTCAGGGCTGGTTTGTCTTTCAGGGAGTTTAATAAATGCTGCCAGAACACTATAGATACTGTAACTCTCAATGTCTTTGCTGAAGAATTCTGCTCAGTGCCAAACATAATAGCAGAATAAAGGCTCAAAATGAGGATCACATTGTAAATATTGCTCTCATTCTCTGAAAAAGTTA
Source organism: Protopterus annectens (assembly GCF_019279795.1). Lineage (NCBI taxonomy): Eukaryota > Metazoa > Chordata > Ceratodontiformes > Protopteridae > Protopterus > Protopterus annectens. The sequence continues at coordinate 889,026,696 of NC_056747.1, read as the reverse complement.
CTAGAATAGCACATTTTGCATCGACGTGCATTATTTTTAGACAAGAAGTATAAAACTATGATGTCTGGATTTACTGACGGTCTATAATCTTAAATGATTTCCCTATTAATAAAACTTTTTATTTATTTATTTATTTTTTTATGAAGGACAGAGCAAAATTATGAGGCAAAATCAAGGAATATCTGTGAAGTTAGGTACAGTGACAAGTATTAATTTACTCCTCAATGAGATAAAGTGACTTACACTTGCTGTTTGATGACTGCTAAACAGCAGTTACTGATCTGATGTGGCAGTACCACTGTTGCACAGTGTATTGTTTGCTGAAATAAGTGCAAAACTAGTATTGTTGTGACTTATGCATGAGTGTGTGTGTGTATAAAACAATATCACTGATTTGTATCAGTCCACATGTGTATCCAGTAATGCCGGGGGACACGCATTTTTCTTCTGGGTATTATTTAAAAATGCAGCTAACAAGTAATTATATTTTAAAAGTAAGGCATAAAATATATCGCACAAAATTCAGACACTTCGATCTTCTAGGAATCTGCTGCCCCCCACCACTCCCCAGACTGTATAAATGGATACAGAGGGGGGCCTTATTCATCCTTGACTGCGTGGGGGCCCCACAAAAGCTGTTTCTGGTTGGGCAAAAATGAGGAAATAAAAATGATTTAATTTTCTGATTATGCTCTTTAACCTGAACAGGGCAGTGATATGACCTTGTTAGGATAAAATTGATAATGGCCTCTGCTGTCACCTGCACCCACTTTCCTCACAATCGCACATCAGGCATGTGTACAAGTGACTGCCTTTGGGATTTAGGGTTGAAGAGTGAGGAGGCATGCTATGTATATGTATTGCAGCAATCACTTGAACTACATGACTGTGGCCATTTGAACCTTTGCTTTCATGCCAATTTAAGACTAGAGGAATGCATAGGCAGTGACTGTCTTTTTTGGGGGATTAGGTAGGCAGGCAGTATTCCAAGACAGGATCTATGTATCCTCACAACAAACTGGCTTGTTGGTTTATTGTGAGGTATGATTTTGTCAGCTTTGAACATTAAGCCTTTGGCATAATTTGTGTCTCCATTGAAATAAAAAAGTAAGACTGCAATTATTTTTCTAACTCTTGAATTTTGTTTAGGTTACTTTTGGATTAATCGTTTGGGAAATGCTTTAAAAAGCATTCTAGAGCATCTATAACCCCATATGACTTCTGGTAGAGTGGCTTAATGGAGTTATTTCATAAATGGCTATCACTGTGCTGTCTTGGTCAGGAAAGGTATGTTGAAAGGATGCAAAGAAAATTAAAGCTGAACAGCAACACTGCATTTCTTTCTTTAATCATAATTTGTGTTCAAGCTGCCATTGGATGTAAAAGTTGTGCAAAAAAAAAAAAAATGAAAGACCGAAAAAAAAGACCTAAAAGCACTTCAGAGCATATATAAAGTCACGGCTTTTTGAAAATGCTGACGAGAAAAATAAAATATGAGAAATGGAAGAATAAAAGTAACTTGCATGGCGTGGGAATCCAAGATGGGGAGAAACAAAGGGGAGTACTGGAGGATGTATGTGTGTTTTCAGGGGGGGCTGAAACAGTAGGCACCATTTCACCTAAGTCCAGCAGTGTACAGAGTTGTTGTAATGTAGCCTTGTTACATCTAAATGACAATAATGTTAATGTCCTTTTGTGAGAAGGGCCAACATACTGTGGTACATACGCTTGCTGTAATGTAAGAGCATTGTAGCTACAGGCCAGACTGTGTGTACTACTACAAAAAGTTTGCAGCATAAGCTAAAGGATGGCTAGGAAGTCTGATATTGATAGGTTGATACTTAGTCAAGAAATGCTCATTTGCTGGGGGCCCCCAAAATGCTAACACCGGCCCTGATCAGTCACTAGCTGTTTGTGGGATCTTTCTTATTTTTGTTTTCCATTAAATGGCATAGATCCAAGATTGTTGAAGTCTTGGTTATCACACCAAGGTACTCCACTGTCTCACTGGTATTTTCAAAGGACTCATCTAAACAGAGTTTTGGAATTTACTAAAGCCATGGCCAGTTTGACAGAAAAATTGACAACTCAACCAGGACCGTCTTACTGTGATAAGCAAAGGAGTCAAATTGGTCCCTCTCTGGGTGATACCATGGAATTTCTTTGCAACATTGGAGATTTCTCTTAATCTTTTGTGCAAGAGGTTATAGTACAGCCATGAGAAACTAATGACACCTTGACCTTTTGGGTATAGATGAGCCAAAGTCTCTGATGGTCCTTTCTGTCTTTAAGGTATTGGTAGATGCCTTTCAGACATTGTTACTAGAACTGGCAGTTCCCTGTCATAAAGACACTTGACCTCTTGTACAGGGTCCAGCAGACTTTAGTATCTACAAGAATATAGCAGCAGACCCCCCCCCAAGACAGTTTTCTTCCTAGATGCATTGAATGATGATGTGTTTTTTTGTCTTTATACTGTACCTATTGACAGGAAGAGCAGAGTTCTGAATATATCGAGAAAGAAGGTCTGTATGTTAGCTGCATTAAACTTCAGGGCTATTTGCTGCCTGTTGCCCATGGTCAAATAGTAAGTTAAAATTCTTGGGAAATAGAGGACTTGAGTGAAAAATGTATTATGAAACCCTAAGATGGGTACAGTGAAGCTTGTCCAGGTGACTCAGAAGGTGGGGAAGCACATCATTAAGTATAATTAGAGCATTGTTGATGCAACATCTAGGGCAGCCATTCTGAAGTCTGTTATCAGGCTAAGGATCAGCCATTGCTGGAAGAAGTTAAACGAGAGCTCCTTAATGTTCTCCTGATCAAAAATTTCTTGTTTGGAAACCAGTCTGAGGCGATCTTCAGAAGGCTGGAAGAAAAAGGTAAGAGGAAACTATAAAGCATCCTTTCCTTAACCTATTTTCAAGTATAGCAGAAACAACCCTCCCAAATTGGGCATTTCTGCCAGCAGGGAAAAAACAAGAAAGCATTTGTGAAAGAAAATCATTGGGGAAAGGAGGATCAGTAGGTAAAAATGTAGATAGCTGTCTGGCAAGCCCTTCAAACCAGTCATGACTAGAGCAGTCTTTCCCCTTCCTTACTTTCTCTTCCCCTTCTACTATCAGATTCTTACCTGTGGGAGAAGGTAAGCCACCCATCAGATTTTCACCTGAGTGAGGGCTAAGCGATTTCTAGGGTTGCTGGGCCAGCATTAATTCCGACATCTGAGTGATAATTATCTCAAATAGATTCAAGATAGACGTCAAGCCCATCTCATTCTTTATGGAGAAGAACAGATGGAAGTAGCCATTCCTCTACTAGACCAACTGTTTTCATTAAACTGTCAAGACAGGTTGCTAGGGGAGAAGGGCTAAATGTCTAAGCCTGTGTGTTCCTAAGAGACAAAAAGGAAATGTACTGGAGACTGATCTTGGACGTCTCCGAAGAAATTATCTCCTTTTGAAAGTACCAAAAGTTTAAATTCTTATTGTGCTATTTTTCCTTTCTTTCTCTTGCCGAAGGTTGTTTTGGTGGTGATGGATCTGAAGGACAACATCTTGAGACCTCCATTTATGAAGAACACTAGAAGTACCTCAGTGCTGCCAAAATGGACCACTATTTTCAATTTATTTCATTGCACTTCGGGATGTTCAATGTGCTAGAGTCTTCACAAAGCTCTTTGGGCCCACAGTGGCTTACCCCTGAAAACAAAGGTGGGGGGGTTACATATTTATCCTTATTTGAAAAACTGTCTCATTCATGGGTGCGAGGCCTGTGTTTGGGTTGTTGGCAAGATAATCTAGGGATCTATATTTGTACTTCTGCCTGTATAATCCCTGTGCTTGCAATCTGATGTCATATGTCAGAAAAGATCTGAAAAAAAGTTGTAGATGCAACTGCTAGCAGAGAGTAGGGTTCCCCTCAATTTTTCCAAATCAAGCCTCACTCTAGACACCGAGTCTTTCTGAGCACCTTACTGGACTTGGTGGACAAAAGAGTATACTTTTCTAAGGAGAAAGCATGCTGTTTGAGGGGGTTTCACCTTCAAGCCATTAGAACATCGATGTCAACATGGAGTATTGTCAGACTACAAGGCTTCATGGCTTTATTCTTGTGGTCCCCTTAGCAAAACTGTACAGGAGGAAAATTCAGTCAGTAACTCTTGAAAGCCTTCTGGTATCTGTACACACAATCCATGGACAAGGTCTTATTGTGGCTGACATGCATTTAAAAGGACTTCACTCTGTGGATGGAGCAGATTCACAAAACTGAGACAAGAGCCTGCCCATTTGTACCAAACCAAATGGACCATTTATTTAAACTTTCCTTTGGGGCACCATAGAAGTGCCGTAAAGGTCCAGGACATGAGGTCCTTCACAGAGAAGACCACAAAAAAGATTGAAAGAAGTGCTGGCAGCTACCCTAGTCATTCAGACAACATTGAATCACAACAGTAATTTGTGGAAGTCTGGTGGGCTCTCATTTACCACAGAAAATGTCACAGTATTGTGATACATCAACAAGCATGGTGGAATTAATTTGTATTCACTGTGCAGACTGCAGATGCAAGCCTGCAGTCAGGCTGCATGAATGGGCATGGAACTCAAAGTATTGTACATCCCTTTAGTGTTTAATAATATTGCTGACGAACTAAGCTGAATAGGGCCCTCTTGGACAAATGCAAGTAGAAGTTTAATAACCAAGTTTTCGTGTCCCAAACCGACACAGGGGGATTCTGAATATGGATTTGTTCACTTCCCTGGCCAATCACTAGCTTTCTGGTAAATGCATGAGAACTAACAGTGACAGGAGGATAACTGCGATGTCTTGACTGAAATCACTATTGCAGTATTCCAAGCAGGTGTGTTTTCACTGCTGACATCTGGCTGTGGTATCAGAACTTAACCTTCCCTGGATCATACATCCATAGTCAATTCACAAGGGTAGGGATGTGTAGACAGACGTATAAATATAGATCCCCATATTATTTTACCACCATCCCGAATGCAGGTCTCACAATCATTGGACTGACCTTATTTTTGTCGTTGATACCATAGCTGCAAAAAAAAAACAAAAAAAAAACTGGTAAGTGCCCTATTGAGGAACCTTCCTTTACTGAAATTGCTTTGCCATACCTTTGTTAGATGTCAGCTAGGAGATGTAATTGTGTGTGGTAGGTAAATTCCCTCCAAAGACCTCCATATCCAATGTCTATTCTGCCTTGGCACAGATCACTTCTACAAGGCATCTTAGTCCCTCTACCATGACTCTGCAGGAGGCTGGTATGGAGTCTGGGGGGGGGTCATATGACAGAAGAGATCACTTCATCTGAGAAGTGGGAACTACAACTCATTTCTGAGGGACAGAAGCCATCACTCTGTTTTTAGTCTGGGAGGAGCTTCCCAGAATGTTGTTTTAGGTACTTCAGGAGTTTGAGCCACCCCACTTGGCTCAAGCAGATGTCACACCAAAGATAAAGTGGCAAACGACAAAATGTCCCTTCACCTCCTCCATCTAGAGAAAATGAGTGCATGAATTTAAGGCCCTGAAACCACCTTCGATGTCTGCTCCCCAATCCCTTCCTAAGCCTCAGCAATTTACTGTTGATTCATCTTCCTTTGAAGAGGAAGATGCCACTAACTGTGACCATTATGTGACTTACTCCTTTCAAATCCACTCTCCAGGTTAAGTAAATTCACATGAAGAAGACGTAATCTCTCCTAACTCTGTGGAAGTGGCTTCTTTTGGGGAGACTATTCTAAACATGATTAAACATTGTGAGTGTGAGTCTAAAAAATTTCAGAGGTCCAGTAAAGGTACTACATCCTCTTTGAAGTGGGCACTCCAGCCCCTTCACCTGTTTCTCCAGTCCTGGAGGCCTTTTTGGATGCCTTCCAGTCTACCATTACAGCTTATGATTTGCAGCCCCCTGCTCCAAAAAGGGGAGTCAGGTTGTACAAAGTTCCAGATGAATTTAAATTCTTGTATAAGAATCTTGTGGCAGACCCATCTTCTGTGTCTCTCTTCTTTGACAAACCTTCTAATTTCCTCCCCAACTCCAGTGCCCTTCCTTCGGTTAAGGGTAGGTGAGGAAAGAAGGTTTGTACTTCCTTTTCTCTGGCTTTCAGGGTTACGAACCACCAGACTCAGATGTTCAAATATCTGTTGTCCATCCTCAAAACTTTGAACAAAATAGTGGTGGATGCCCAGTGCTTAGAGGCCAAACAGATTTTGTGTCTGGTTAATTAGGTGACTCAGGTGGCCAGACACAGTATTAAATGTAGTTATGATGCAGTGGAGGTCTCTTCCAGAGCATCTGTCACTGGTACCGTCATCCACACGTATGTATGGTTGCACAATCAACCTATGCCAGAAGATGTCAAAGCCAAGCTCATTGATTCACCCTTAGACAAGAAGCTTTTGTTCGGCCCCCAGGCAGCCAACTTAAAGCCTTACAGGAACAGGGCAAAAACTACAAAAGACTGCAGACTGACTCCGCATTCCTCTATGTCTAGAGACTAATGGAACTACCCAGCCAAACCCACTTTTTTTATTAGAAGAGAATCCAGACCACAAGCACACCTATGCTGCCTGGATCTAAAGTATGCCTATCGAGTCTGTCATAAGTGCAAACTTCCAAAAGGTCGAGTCTCATATGGTCGACACCATATGAGCGAACTTTTGAAAGGTCGCAAGTTTCAGTGGAGATCGCCATAGGGTATATTTCCCTTTACTTCACTGCAGTGCGATTTCGGAGTTGGTATATTTACGTAGAGGCAGGTGGGGGTGCAGGGGGGCTTTCTCAGAGCATACAGGTAGTTTTTTTTTGTTTATTTTTATTATATGTTCAGAGTTTTAAAACTTTACTCATATGGTGTCTATCATATGAGCCTCAAAGTTTTAAAACTTTGAACATATAATATTGACCCTGCCTATCTTACATATTCCCATTTACTCCTGCAGGAAATTCCTCCAGTTCTTTACTAGCTCATCTCACTTTACCAGTTCACACTTTGGGCTTTCCACTGCCTCAAGATAAAATCTCTTCCTCAGGCATTCTCCCTGATAGTATCAGTGATCACTCTCCTGCATTCATTATAAGTAAGCCTACCTCTACAACTAACCCTCATCAATGTAGGTACACAAGAGATCTGTCTCACTTCTCCCAAAACACCCTCAATGACATCCTGCAGAATACAAACTGGAACCCACTTAAAATCCTTCCACTCAACAATGCTGTTGAATTCTTTAATTCTACATTGCTCTCAACCCTAAACTCTCTAGCCTCCCCCCAAGATTAGAGAGAGTCAAATCAAAACATGCCTGTTGGCTAACAAAGGCCAAAAAGCAAGTTATGTCCTCTAGGGACAAGGCATGGAAAACCTGGCAAAAAACAAAACTCCTTCTACCCTAATGCTATACAAACAGCTTCACAGTCAGGCTAAACGTTTAGTGGTCAAAGACAAAAAAGAGTACATACAATCTATTCAAAATCAGCACAAAAACAATCCAGAAAAGTTCTGGGGAGCAATTAATTCCTTACTCCACCCAGGTTCTAACAGCACTGCTTGCCCAAACCCAGATAAACCCCCCTCTGAATTAGCCTCACTCTTCAATGCATACTTTATTGACATCATCACCAATCTAACTACTACCTTCCCACCCATCAACCCTGACACATTGATCCCACCATCATCCCATATTTCCTCAAATTCCACACCCATCTTCTCAATATCTCCCATTACCACATAACCATCCAAAAACTACTTTACAAACTAAAACCTTGTACAAATGCTCTTGATAATCTACCTGCAGAATACCTCCAACTAGCAGCCCCTTCCATAGCCTACCCTGTCAGTGTACTCCTTAACAGGTCCATTCAAGAATCCTACATACCAGAAATCTGGAAAAAATCATTTGTCATTCCTATACACAAGGCTGACAACAACTCTGACATCTCAGACTTCCATCTTATTACCATTCTCTCCCCTATCTCTAAAATATAAGAGAAGTGCATCCACACATAGCTCATAAATCACCTAGTTAAATACCAACTTCTGTCCCCGACTCAATATGGCTTCTGGCCGGGACATAGCACCGACACTGCCCTCATCTCCTTCTTAGACACAGTAAATAGAGCTCATGACTCTGGCTCCTTAGTTTCAGCTCTCTTTCTCGATCTATCAAAGGCATTTGACACCATTTCACACTTCCTACTACTCAGCAAACTCTCCATCCTCAATCTTTCTCCCCCCCCACCCTACAGTGGTTTACAAACGAACTCAAAAACCGGCAGCAAGCCTCTAAATGGCAAAACTCTACTTCCCCTTTCATCACTGCCAATACAGGTGTTCCCCAAGGATCAGTTCTAGGTCCCCTCCAATTTAGTATATTTGTCAACAACTTTCATCAAACCCTTACTCATAGCTTTGTCATCCAATACTTTGATTCAGCTATCATTTCCTCCTCAAAATCTTTCACTAAATTACAGCAACTTTTCCAATAAACTCGCATCTAACGAGCAATGGATGTCCCAGAGCCACCTCGCCCTTAACCCCAACAAAACAAAACTTTTATTATTTGCTCCCACAAAAAACATCCCCATTGATAAATCTCTTTTTACATTTACTTCATGTAACAATACCATCCTAGAAGTTGTCCCTAGTACCAAACTGCTAGGTGTCATCATTGATTACAAACTAAATTTTGACCTTCACATCCAAAGCAATATAAAAAAAAAAATCATCGAAAGCTAGGTGCCCTATATCGACATAACTAGTTCCTCAGTCTCACTGCAAAAAGGCCCTAGCTTCATCCTTCCTACTTCTACCCTGCTTTATGGTGTTCTCATCCTTACCAGCCTACAGTCTGTCTTAAAAAGTAAGCTTGATTCCTGTTGCAATAAAATTGCCAAATTTGCTACAAACTCTAAATACTCTACCCACCATTGCTCCTCGTTGCATAAACTAAACTGGCTGATATCCCACCATCATCTTACCTTCAACTAACTGCAGCCCACAAAATAATCCTACAAACCTGAACATCGCCCTTTACTTTCATCCTTACTAACCCAAGTACCAGCCCAATCGCCACCTCAGGTTAGAAAACAAAATGTTACTGTCTATAGAGAAACTCAAACTGTCAGCTGGCCAAATGCTGTACTCCCATACTGTCTCAAAGTTATGTAATAATCTTCCCCCTCCTGTCAGATCAACCTGTAAGACTGCTTCTTTTAAAAAAATCTCTAAAATTGCATTTAGTGTTTAACTGGCGATGCTCCTGTACCCCACTAAAAAATCACAACACCTAACTTCCCACCATAGAACCTCCCCCATTTCTATTCTCTTATCTGTCCCACTCTCTTCTCTGTACCTTCCTACCCCTCCTCTCTCCAGCTTTTCATCCAGATACCACTGCTCACTGGCTTCTCTCTTTTTATCTACACCCCTCTACTTTGAATCCTACTAACTCACATGTAGATACTATTGTCTTTCTATACTCACACATACTGCTAAGAGACTTTTTTCCTCTACTCTGACTTTCATACTTATGTTTCCATTTATACTGTCACTAAAAAAAAAGATTATGCATTTTCTACATATTATTGGAATGTCATCTCAGCAAATTGGCTTATCCTTTCCACTGTACATTTTTATAGATCACCAACTGATCTAACTAATTGTATATAGTATTACATTTGTTTTATTCATGTATCTACAATGTTTTATTTTTGTTAATTGGATGTAATAATGTGGAGCATTTCTCCCTGGGCCTCCACTGAAAATGGGCTCCTCCAGGCCCAGTGGACTTTCCTGGTCAACAAATGCAATCAATAAATGGGGTGGGAGGCTGGCATAATGGTTAAGGTGTTTACCTTACAGACCCAAGGTGCAGGGTTTGATACTTACATGGGGTAATTGACTAGGCTTAAAATGGTCCATAAGGACAGTTAGCCTAGTACGAACCTATAAATAAATAGAGTATTCACAAAGTGTCTAGCACCAGCAATAGCCTTCAACCAAACTCAGGGAATTCAGATTTTGCCTTACTTAGATAATGTACTCATCCAGGCTAGCTCATCACAGACCATACTGGAACACTTCCAGTTCGTTCTCAACTTCCTCTTGCAGTTTGTGTTCACTGTCCACTACAAAAAGGTCCTCTCTTCAGCCAACTCAAGAACTGTTGTTCCAGGGCTGCAAGTTGGACATCAAGAAGGTGCAGGCCTGTCTACTTCAGGAGAAGGTGCAAAGCCATACAGCATACTTCTACTCCATCTTCTCCCTCAACACATGCTCAGCCAGAGAACTTTTAAGGGCTCTAAGTTTCATGGGGGCAACTATCCCAGTGCTCCCTCTAGCCAGGTTGCGTATGAAGAAAATTCAGTGCTACCTGCAGTTATGCAAAATAGCTCAGTTTGCTTGGGACCTAGCTACCTAGAGGAACATGTACCTACTCACTGTGTACATCCCATCACAGTGCAAAGTTCTTAAAGTCTCACCAAGCAGGACCAGTGAGGATCCTCACAAATGAACTCACAACAGGCATGTCTTCCTGGACATTCTACACAGGTGGAGAGCACCTCAGATAGATGTCCTTCTATTGCAGTATTCTTTACATGAGGGAGTTGCCTGCCAAAATGACCTGATGTCAGCCAACATACAGAAAACTTTAATTTTAAGAGGTGCGTGGTACTTTGCACGTAGGCTGCTATCAGATGCAGGCCATAAAAGCGAAGTACACACGCAACATTCTCAGAACGACTTTGCTGCCAGTCCAAAGGCTTCACCCGTAGGTACGGCCTGCTAACCAAATTGGTTGCTGTCACAGAGTTCCAGATAAGTGCCCTATTGGGGAATCCTTTCTTTGCTATTTCTGCTGTGGTTAGGTTTAATGTCATCCAAGAAAGGCAAATGCCAATGTGGATGTCAGAGTCCACATAAAAGCGATCACCTGCAGTGTCTTTTTTTTTGTCTTGTACCTATTCATGATCATAGATCTTGCCCTGTCTGCCAGGCTTTTGTGCCTAAAACATTGAAAAGTAGGTTATCTTCCCTTTCAGTATATTTGGAGAGTCATCGCTTGAAACGTCTTGCAAAAAGCACTATAGAGGGATCCTCAGGGCCTGAGGCAGCGTCACTTATGAAGTGGAATGCCAAGAAGCCTAGGGTTGAAGCTTCAGCTGTTCCTCCAGTGGCAGACATCTTTCCTGAGGCAGTTGTTAGTCTGTAGAAACATTCAGTCCTTATGTGTGATTCACAGGCCATGCCTGTAACAGAGATCACTTTGGATCAGGATGACGGCATGTTCTTGGAGGTACCACAGGCATCCAGTGCAGATGTCCATGTGGAGCCTAGACTTGTGGTCACATAGGGCCCTAGTGGGATCTCTCAAATATTGGTTAGAGAGGAACTTGATCCCTGCATTATTGAAACTCTGCTTTTGTCTGGTCCTTCAACCTTACAGAGGGTTGATCTGCATGACAAGAAAAACAAAAATAAAAGCATATGTCACCTCCCACAGATCCAACAAAGGACTGGCAAAACTTTACACAGGGCATTTTCAATGCCCTTATGCCCCTTAGGCCTCCTACAGGGGTTTCAGTACCGGACACGTCCTGGGTTCCCTCTCCTCAGAACAGGGTTAGGGAAGAGGCTTCTTCCAAAAAGCCCTAAATTTGAGAGGATTTCTGTCTATACACACTGAGCCGAGTGGAGGAGAGGCGTTCACCACAACTCTGATCTGAGATATATAACAATAAGAATCCTGTTTTTTTGGCTTACTTATACTGGTTATTGCTTCTGGCAATTTATATATTGCACTTTTTACTGCCTGCTGCGTACTTTTTACTGTATTTTATTGCTATTTTCTGTACTTGTTAAGCACCTGTTTGTTCTGATTTCCTGCCAAGGAGTGTATCATATAACTGATTTGTTTGCAGTTAAAAGCATTCTGTAAAGTCTCCTTGCTCCTTTATCTGTTTAAAAACTCATTTTGTGGCTCACTGCTGTGCTAAACATTTCTGTAGTGTTTACTGTCTAAAAGAGTGTAGGCTACTAGCTTTAGTATTATTCCGCACCCTCCCACCCTGTTGGTGTCTTGCTGTTATACTTGGTGGCTTTGCAGTTGCCCGCCCCTACTGTAAATTTGATCTGGGACACTCCTCCCAGTCTAGTATCATTAGCTCATTCTACCTAATACAGAGAGAACATCTGAGAAGGCCAACCTACTTGGTTTCTTTCCTTTTGTTCCTCCTTTCTCCCTTTCTTACAAAAAAAAATTGCCTGAATATTCTTGTGTTCTGACTCTGCTTTTCAAACATTTTGGAAATATAGAGTATATTTTAGTGCATTTATTAAAACTGTATTTGCCTTAATATTGCTACAACTCAAGTGCTTTAGGTTGCACTGCATCTGAATTGTTTTAGTGTGTTTTAGCTGCTTTTCTGTATATGTATACTAGCTACTTATTCTACTGTATTACTGCCTCTTAAGTCGTTTTTCAGTTGTGCACTTGCCTTGCTTCATTCAAAAAGTTTTAAATTGGTAATTTTGTAGAGTTTTAATTGCATTTACTGTTTAGGGCTACACACTCAAGTGTGTTAGCCTTTTCTGTGTTTATTTACTGTATTATTGCATTGTTTAGCCAGTTTTAATCAAAAACAAAAAATGCTATCTTGTTTGCTCGTTTCCCGCCTTTCTTATCTAGTACAGTCCAGATCCCAGGCTTTGCTGGTTTCAGGACTTTATTTTCTGTGGTCAGAGCTATCCAGACCTTGCTGTGGTGGAGGGAAGTCCTACTGCTTACCAGTGGGAGTGGTGAGCATTGTACTGCCTATCTAACACTAGACTAGAGGAGTGGTTTTCAGCTCTGAAATTGTAATTTTATTAGACATTTTGGGCTGATTTCTATCCCTTTCAACTTTTTGGCTTAAAAACGTGTCTTTGTGTGCATTTTGTTCGCATCGTGCAACACAGCGGGTCTACGGTTAAACTTTTCCAGGTGCCAGAAAGTCTGCTCTTCAAATTTTCCCTTAGAACTAGCTGGTTTCTCAGTAGTAGCACTAGAATCTGAACCTCTGTGACTAGCACTTGCTCTTGAACCTGCTGGAAAGCTCTAGGAAGCCTTAAACTGATACAGGCACTCAACTCTCCTTGTTAATATGGAGAAATTAATTGTAGGCACTAAACAGCAAAAGTACCTTGCAAAGGTAAGGGAAAACAGCTCTTGTACTTTACAAAAAAAGAACCTAAACAGGCATGTCCAAGGGTCAGCTTCTGGTGATTTCTCCTGTCCACCTGGTGAATCTGGGCATACTGGGGCAATGCAGCAACTGCCTAATGTACACAGACAAACCCTCTCCTCCTACCATCCAACACTACAACCTGTGAGAGATGCAGTTACATAGCCAAACTGGAAGCAAAACTCTCTCCAGCCAAGATTGTGCTAGACAGTCAAGAGGAGAAGGTTAGCACCTGCACTACACCTCAAGCAACACATAGCCTTTCAAAACCCACACCATCAACAACCCCACATAGCAACACTAAACCCACATATGCAGAGGCCCTTAACATTAACCTGCCCAAGCAACGAGGACCTCCGAAGCTGAAACGCAAACACCAGTCACAACCAAAGCGACACATAGCTCGCAACACCAGTGTGCCACCCAACAACAGCCCCTAAGGTAAGCCAATGAATGCAACGCTTTAGTCATAGCTGACTCTATAGTCAGGCACACTGATGTCCCACTCACCAGGCTGAGCAAGGAGAAAATTGCCTGTTGGGTGCCAGGATCTGACACATAATGCATGCACTCAAGTCACTCCACAACAAGTACAAATGCGACTCTGTCATTGTCCATGTTGGAGTGAGTGACTTGAGACGTACCTCCCTGGACTATATGAAGAGAGACATGGAAGAGCTCTCGGATCATGTGCCCCAGGCAGGTATGACCCTAGCCCTGAGTAGCATCCTGCCTTCGCCCAGAATGACACCACAGTATAAGGACAAAATGATTAACTTCAACAATTGGCTAAGCTTCTGGTGTCATTCAAAGGGGATCCAGTATCTGTCTGTCTGGGGCGACATGATCGACAAACCACGATGCTTTGCCAGAAATGGTCTGCACCTGTCACTCCTGGGATTCAGGTTACTGGCTAAAGCTCTTGCCGCCCCTATAGTGCCTTTTTTAGGCAAGGTCCGGTAATCAGGGCCACACAGGTAGAAACCGCACTCTCCAAAGCTAAGAGTACAGCATCCATGGGACCAGATGACATCCCGGGCTGTGTACTACATGAACTACAAAATGAACTGGCACCTCACCTAAGTGTCATGTTTAATCATAGCCTCACCTCAGGCTTCATGCCCACTGAGTGGCGCACAGCTACAGTTATCCCACACCACAAGGGGGGATCCACCGTGGATCCCGGGACCTGCCGTCCCATCAGTCTGATGAGCCTGATCTGCAAGGGCATGGAACGCATTATCATGGAACTTAAAAACAAAGACATTGGCAAACTTCAAACACTGCACCCAACCCAGTTTGGGTTCGTAAAGGTCCGATCTTGTCCCCTGAACCTGATTGACTTCTTTGAGTCAGTCTCCAGAGCTGTGGATGAGGGTAAAGGCGGTCCACACAGCCTATCTGGACCTCGCCAAGGCCTTCAACACCATCCCCCACTCTGGAATTATAGATAAACTTACTAAGCTGGGCATAAATCCGTACGTCTCTTGATGGGTTGCCAACCGGCTTACTGACAAAACCCAGACTGTAAAAGTAGCCGACTCCAAATCCAGCTGCAGACAAGTGTCAATTGGAGTACCTCAGGGTTCAGTCCTGGGACCGCTCTTGTTTGGCATCTACTTTTCTGAAGTATAGGCCAAGACTAAGGGACTCTGGCTAACAAAGTTCGCTGATGACTGCAAACTTGGAGCCATTATTGAATCCCCAAATGATGTGGATATTCTACAGAAAGGTGTTACAGAAAAAGATGCTTGGTGCCACTTCCCTCTGACAAAGATAGTAGACATATGGGGAGGTTAGGCAAAAAAGTATACACTTCTGCCATCCTTGCATTTAGAGCTATCAATTATCAAACACACATGACTAAATACACCTTGGAACTCTTGTCCCAACTTTCCAAAATTATTCCAGATTTGCCTGACTCAGAAAATAAGTCTTTGGCTTCACCCTTGCTTGAGGCATCGTCTCAGGTGGCCCGCCATTCAATAAATGGAAGTTACAGTGCTGTGGAGGTTTCAGCTAGGGCAGCTGCTACATGTTCGGTCCTAAGATTTGCCTGGTTGAGACTTCAACCTTTGACAGAGGACATTAAATCCAGACTTGTGGATGTTCCTCTGGAAAATTCAGCCCTGTTTCGGCCTACTGCTGTGAACTTGTTTGAAACCTTGGAAGGGTAAAGAGATGAAGGAAACTGAAATGCATCCTGGTTTCCCCTGTACCAACATTCCAAAGGAATTATCCTTCTAAAACTGTTTGATGTTAAGTTGTCAATCTCGCCTTCATTCTTGCTTGATGGGTTCGGAGCCGATCCTCGGCTCCGACTCGGCACTTGCTAAGCTCGAGAGTCACTTTTACCAGCTCGAGGCAGCCCCATATCCCATGATGCAAGGCGGTAAGTACCCAGATCTCGTTTGCCGCTTTGCTGATGAGGTCCTCCTTTTACCATCTCCTGGTAAGTGTTTAATATTACTAAACTTTTAGCCCCCAATCAGAAAAATGTTCTATTTTTTTTTAAATTCTACCTTTATAGATAATTGTCAGGCTTTTTCTGACTAACTTTATTTTTCCTTCTTTACTTTTTTAGTCAGGCCTTTAATCCCTCCCATCCCCCCCTGTCAGGGTGTGTGTGTGAGAGTTTTTACTTTCAGTTCTTTAACTTTAGTTTCTCTGGTTCGGGACTGTGTGTGTAGTGTTTGTGAAAGCACCATGTCTAAAGATCAGAGGGTCTCAGGCTTCAAGAAGTGTGACTCGTGCTGTCAGAAGATGTCTCTGACAGACGGTCACACTTCTTGTATATACTGCCTGGGACCTCTCCACCTGCAGGACTTTTGTGCAATTTGTCATTCTTTTAGCCAGAGAGTCCTGCAGGAAAGGAGGAACAAACTCATTTTAAGAGGACTTCTTAAACCGGAGGGCTCCCCGGCAAAATCGGCTCCGGGTAAGCCCTCAGACTACCAAGGCCCAGGCTTCTGTACCTAAGCCTTCGGCCTTGGCTCCGACTCCTTCGGAGTCGAGATCAGCTCCGGCTGGAGCCGATCTTAGCTTGGAGAAATCTTCGGCACCGATGGCTGTCGGTACCGATACTGTGAAGGTCACTTTGGTGTCTGCTCCGACTGGCTCCGACATCCATGATGCTCGGGCTTCGGTGTCGGCGCCGACCGGCACCGACACCATGATCTCTTTGCCTGTATCGGCTCCGGCCAGAGCCGATACATCCATACCTACACTTGGAGCCGAAAAGTTATCGGCTCCGTCTGGATCCATGGTTTCATCGGCTCCGATGGTTCCTTCGAGGAAGAGGTCCAGGTCTCCCTCTTTGGAACCGATACTGTCGGCTCCGGCCTCACCTCTTCTTTCGGAGCGGAGCCATCGGAGCCGATCATCTAGATCTTCCAGGTTGTCAGACCATGATTTAGAGAGGGTGGTAAGCAGATTATTAAAATCACAGGCACTAGCCCAAATGCTTCATAGTCCATCTCAACAGACGACTATCAGTCCACACCCTCTTCAAGATCCTCCTTAGACTCTACCCCAGAGTTTGGAGCTGGAGTCTACGGGAATAGTTACTGCTATGGCTGAGGGCCAGATACCCCCCTCCTTCTGCGCCTTCAGCATCTACTCTTATCTCCTCCTCGAGACCTTCCTTGGAGGGATTCGGTGGCCGGGCTTCCCTGGTCTGCTCCGAGGGGGTGAGTGGCATCGGACCCTTGTCCAACCCCGCTCTTCCCCTTGGGGCTTCGGCCTTGGTGAGCTTGGCTCCGACATCTGCCTCAGAGCCTTCCCTTTCGGTGGGCCCGGGAGTCCCAGTTTCTTCGGAACGGGTTCTCTCGGACCTCCCTGGGAGGGGAGCCTTCGAGGTGATGAGGAGTGTGCTGGCCCCTGGGCTCAGTCAGCAGTCTATTCCTTTAGCTCCTCCCTCTATGGTGCCTGTTGATATCTCTTCCCGCTCTCTTGCTCCCGGACCGAGAGATCCACCGCCTCAGGTTTCCCCATTGGGAGGAACCCCCTCTTCCGAGGATTCTCCTGATCCGTCAGGAGGTCTTCCGTGCAAGAGGACTTGTAAGAGGAAGCACCTAGACTCCCCTGAGTCTACTACTTCGGATACCGACTTAGATGAGTCGGAGGGGTCCCCAAGATCCCCCTCTGAGGATGTCTCCTTTTCAGACATCCTAGAACTCCTTTAACAGAGGGGAAACTGGCCCACCATAAATCCCTCCGATGATGAGTCGGTATACCTAGAGACGTTTGGTTCTCGACCCTCCACCTCCTGGGTGTCTCCGCCTTTTGACCCCCTCATGCAGGTAATTGCTCGAAAGGCTTGGGCTTCTCCTGATTCCGTAGAACCAGTTCCCAGGAGGCCTTCTAAATTTATTACAGCCCCTTCCGAACAGCAATTCCTTACAAAAGGTGTCCCGGTTGATGCCATGGTGGTGGCGGCCGCCACTAAAAAGGAACTTGCAGATCCTTCCATACCAGTCCATCCTCCTAACAAGGATTCCAGGACCATGGACAGGTATGGTAAGCGGATGTTTTCCTCAGCGACCTTTGCCATGCGTTCGCTGAACTATTTGTGTCACTTCACCAGACTCCAAAGAGACATCCTTAAGGAACTAGGTGAAGTAGTACAGGATCCTGCAGCTCCAGGGGCACAAGACAAGATTGCTTCTCAGCTAGGAATCCTTAACTCCATAACCAACTCCTCCATGCGGCTGATTTCATATGCAGCAGATGGAGCGAGTAGAGCCGCAGGCACGGGAGTGGCTCTGAGACGTCAATCCTGGATGCGGCTCTGCAATTTTGCAGATCCCTTCAAGGCGTCCTTCACAAACTCTCCCTTTGATGGATCAACTTTGTTTGGTCCTCAAGTGAAGGATACATTGACCAGGTGTGAGCAGGACGGCAAGACTCTTTCTGCCGTAGGGGTCCATTTTTCCACCCCTTCTAGACCTTACCCCAAAGGACAGAAGGGTGGAAAGATGTGGTTCCACAAATCCCAAGGAGTCACGCCGGATACACGTGGTCAGTTTACCCCTAGAGGCAGAGGGGGTAATAATAACAGACGCCGCCCTAGAGGCAGAGGGGGTCCACAGAACCAGGGAAGCAGAGAGTCTCTCTCTGACAAGCCCTTCCAGCATCCCTGAGGTGTTGCCCGACTGTCCATCCTTGGAGGCAGTCGGGGGAAGATTATCGCTGTACCCACAAGCCTGGCTTTCCCTCTCACAAGACAGATGGGTACAGTCGATCATATCCGAGGGTTACAAAATTCCTTTCGAGGAAAGTCCCTTCACTCACAAAAATTCCCTTCCAGATGTGCCACCCGGTCTAAGGGAAATCGCAAAGTTAGAAGTATCAAAGCTTCTACACAAAAGAGCCATTCAGCCAGTTACAACAGACCATTCAGAGCCCGGAATCTACTCAAGGTTCTTTTTGGTCCCCAAAAAGACGGGAGATTGGAGACCAATATTGGATCTCAGCAGACTCAACAAGTCTGTGAAAAAGACGAGATTTCGAATGGTCACACTTCAATCAATTTTGCCCTTCCTGGGCAAAGACAACTGAATGTTCTCAATAGACCTTCAGGATGCGTACTATCACATAAAAATTCACAGACGCTCCAGAAGGTTTCTCCACTTTCGGCTGGGGTCCAGTCACTTTCAATTCAGAGCCCTGCCCTTTGGTCTCACTACAGTCCCCAGAGTGTTCACCAAATGTATGGCAGTGGTCACGGCTCACCTGAGACGTCAAGGATTCCAGGTGTTTCCGTACCTCGACGACTGGCTCCTTTCAGCCACCACCAGGCATCAACTTCTCCAAGCCAGGGATTACACCCTAGATCTCTGCACTCAGTTAGGAATTTCAATCAACTACGAAAAATCCTCCTTGTTGCCCTGCCAGTCTATTACTTTCATAGGCGCAAATTTAAACACTGTTCGGATGTCAGCAACCCTCACAGACCAAAGAATCTCAGATATCCAAAGTCACGTGCGGATCATCCTTGCCAGCGAAAAGGTGCAAGCCAGACTGGTCCTGAAAGAATTGGGCCTCATGGCAGCGGCCATTACCCTTCTTCCCTTGGCCCACTTCTACATGCGTCTTCTTCAATGGATGTTGTTCACCCAGTGGTCTTACCAACAACTTCCCATGCGTCACAAAATCCTGGTTGCACAAGCTTGCAAAAACCATCTATCCTGGTGGATTTCTTCTCCCCAGATTCATCAGGGCAGACCCTTTGTATCCCTGGCCCCGGTAGCCACAGTCACTACGGACGCCTCCCTGATTGGGTGGGGGGGGTCATTATCAGGGCAGGATGGTTCATGGGACGTGGCAACCGTTCGAATACCACCTGCACATAAATGTCCTAGAGATGAGAACAGTGCTTTTAACGTTGCAAGCCCTCAACGACTTTCTTCCCTTGGGAACAATTGCAGTTCACACAGACAACATGTCTGTAGTATGGTATATCAACAAACAGGGCGGAACCAAGTCCTACCCCTTGTGTCGAGAAGCTCTCAGACTTTGGCAATGGGCAATCTCCTCTCATCGGTTTCTGGTAGCAACGCATATCCCTGGGAAAACCAACTTTTTAGCGGACAGATTGAGCAGAGCTATTCTCATGCCTCACGAGTGGTCTCTCAAACAATCTATAGTGGAGGAGATTTTTCTAGAATGGGGCCGCCCATGTTGCGATCTTTTTGCTACTCCCCAAAACAGCAAATGCCCAGACTTCTTCTCTCTCTTCCCACTGCCAGGCCACCCCCCCCAGAGATGCTCTTACCCAGGATTGGCCCCAGGGACTTCTTTATGCCTTTCCTCCCTTTCCCTTGATTCCACAAGTACTCCAGAAAGCCACCGTTTTGAGAGCCAAAATGATTCTCATTGCCCCCTATTGGCCTCGACAAATTTGGTTTCCGTTCCTCCATCGTCACCTGTTGGTGCAGCCGTGGCATCTGGACCCAGTGCCAGACCTTCTGATTCACCAATCGGGTCAGCTGCATCGGTCTATTCCTTCTCTCAACCTCACAGCTTGGTTGCTCCACTTCCTTCCTTAGCCAGGCTTCCTATGATCTCTAACCCGGTTAGGGATATCATAGTGGCTTCTCTTAAATCCTCTACTAGAAGGATTTATACCAGCAAGTGGAAACGCTTCTCTTGTTGGGCAAAATCTAAGAATATAGAGCCCTTTACTGCCCCTGTTCATGCAGTTTTGGATTTTTTAGCGGAAATTTTTCACTCGGGCTCTTCATCTTCCACGGACAAAGTTCAGTTGGCTGCTATCTCGAACTTCCATGTCGGGTTTGCAGATCACAACGTTATGTCCCACAGGCTTTGTAGAGCCTTTCTAAAAGGGATTTTTCTCCTTAAACCTCCTGTCAGGAGTCCTCCTCCTCAATGGGACCTAAATCTAGTGCTGACATCCTTAATTCTTCCTCCCTTCGAGTCAGCTGTTTCATGTTCACTGAAGTTTCTTTCTTGGAAAACACTCTTCCTTGTCGCTATTACCTTGGCCAGGAGAGTGTCAGAACTTCATGCTCTTTCTGTTCGTCCCCCTTATTTGGTCTTCCACAAGGACAGGGTATCCTTGAGAACTAATCCATCCTTTTTGCCTAAGGTGGCTTTGAAAACTAATTTGAACCAAGCTATTGATCTCCCTGTATTTTTCCCTAATTACTCCAACAGATCGGAACAAAAATGACATTATCTTGATGTTCACCGCCAACTCAGATATTATTTGGACAGAACAAAACAATTCAGAAAATCCGGTCAGCTCTTTCTTTCTTATGCTTAAAATAAGAAAGGCCTTCCTGTTTCCAAAGTGACCTTATCTAGATGGCTTTCTTCCACCATCTCCGAAATCTATCAACTCAGGGGCAAACAGCTGTGCTCAAAACCAAAAGCGCATTCCACCAGAAGTTTAGCCACTTCCACAGCCTTTCAGGCTAGACTCCCTTTAGACACTATTTGTGCAGCAGCCACTTGGGCCACTCCTCATACCTTTGTTTCTCATTACAAATTGGATTTGGCCTCCAGGGATAGAGCCAGTTTTGGTTCTACGGTTCTCAAGAGTCTGTTCCATTGAGCCACCCAGGATAGAGGTGCTAGGGACGTGGTCCCATCAAGCAAGAATGAAGGCGAGATTGACAACTTAACATTGAGACGTTATGTACCTACCATAACGTTCCATGTTAGTTGTCTTCTCTCGCCTTCTTTCTTGCGACCCTCCCTCCTACCCCCTTGCCTGGACAGACCTTGATCTCCCTTGTTTGGAAGATTGCTTCTTTAAGCACCAGTTAGTTACCTGGTTCCCATTTCAGCCCTTATTTAGGCTAGTTGTTTTCTTTTCTTCAGTGGAACGTTTTTTGTGCTAGGTGTTTCTCCCTATAGGCACAAACGAGATCTGGATACTTACCGCCTTGCATCATGGGATATGGGGCTGCCTCGAGCTGGTAAAAATGACTCTCGAGCTTAGCATGTGCCGAGTCGGAGCCGAGGATCGGCTCCGAACCCATCAAGCAAGAAAGAAGGCGAGAGAAGACAACTAACATGGAACGTTATGGTAGGTACATAACTTCTCATTTAAGAAGAATTTGCAAGGGGGGGTTCAAAAACATGTCTTAAACCTACCAAAACAAAGAACAGTCCAGCAATAATTATTCAAGAGACCTTGTGACCACCCTCCCACCTTGGCCCCCTTTTTTTCTTCCGGGAAGTCTCAATCTCCATTTTTCTCTTTGGCAACAGATAGTTTCAGATAAATGGGTTCTGAAAATCATTTGTCAATGTTACAGATGGCAGTGGATGTAAATTCCTCCTTTCCAAGGATTCATTCCTCATCCCTCCAGAACATACTCTTGTTTCCACCTGTTCTTCATCACATGCTGTTCACAGGAGTCATAGAACCACTTCTTTTTCCCAGGTAGGGAAGGTTATTTTAGGTTTCCGTTATGTAGTTCACGAGACATTTCCCTACAATGCTGAAACCAGAAGCCCACAGCACCACTTTACCATAGAGCAATAAGGTTGTTAAATAAAATCACTGCAGTGTTAAATGCCAACCAGACACATGGCACATTGCAGTGATCCCTAAGGATGGCTACCCAGCTGTATTCTTAGGGGATGTTGCAATGTGCTGTGTCTGATTGATGTTTAACACTGCAGTGATTTTGCTTTTCAGCCATACCGCTCAACAGCAAAGTGGTGTTGAGGACTTACGGTATCGGCATTGTAGATTGCTGGGAAATGTCTCCCAACCTACATGCCGAAACCCTTTTTTCAAGGATGTCCTTAGTGCCAAAGAAAGAAAACGTTTGGTGACCAGTTCTGCATCTTTCTTTCCTAAACCTTCTTCTGATAGTACCCATATTCAAAATGATGTCACTTAACCCGTTACAGTTTCTTCCTCTTTCAAGTTTCTTGATAATACTAGACTTAAAAGATGCTTATCACATCCTCTATTTATGCAGACTTTAGATGCTTCTTAATTTTGTGTGCCTGGGTCACATTATCAGTTCTCTGCCTCACCCTTTGGACTATCCACTGCACCAAGAGTGTTCACAAAGTGCCTCTCTCCAGTTATAGGTCATTGCTGTCTACAGGGTATCCCCATTTTTCAATATTTAGATGACATGCTTATCTTTGCAAAGTCTTTTTCAAAATGCCAGGAATCTTTGCTTGGGTGAGAGATCTCTTGCACAAGCTGGGATTCCAAACAGCACATTCGAAAGTCTTTCTTGACCCCTTCACACCAAATTGTTTTCCTTGGATGTCAACTATACACTTCAGTTCAAAGAACTTTTCCTCCACAGGAAAAAAATGGATCTTTATTTAGAGCTACTTCTAAGATTTTCCACTTTGACTTTGGTACTGCGAGGGAATAGCTCAGGATTTTGGGTTTCATGGCATCTGTGATTCTCTTGATACCCCTGGCAAGACTCCACATAAAAAGATACAGTGGTATCTGAAATCTGAAACCGCTTTGGTTTCAGAATCAACACCCTTTATTTTTTCAAATCTTAGTGCTGGGGATTATCAGAAGAGAAATCTTTTGGTGGAGACAACAGATATACTTAAATCCAGATTTCCTGTTCTTCCTCCATGCTACAAAGCAGCTAGTCATCACAAAAGCTTTGGACTTTGCTCGGGAAGAGTTTCAGGATGTGTAAAAGTACAATGGGTGTGGGACACTGAGGCACATGCAAGCACGTAAATATCTAGGAGATACTTGCCCTTGTCAAGGCACTCAACTCTCTGAACCGTTTTTGGTCCCTGGGGGCCTCTTCAAATGATTGCAGGCAATACCATAGTCATGTGGTACATCATCAAGCAAGGAGAAGCAGGTCACACTGCTGCAGTAGCCAGCCAGGGTGTAAACATTTATTTTTTTAGTTGTTCCTAGCATTGTCCTTTCAGGGCTCAGCCTCCCTCTTTCTGTTGGCAGGAAAACTGTGAAGGGTTTTGCACCCAACTTCTCTTTTAGTCAGCTCTGCTCAATCTGTCTGACACTTTGGGCGTGTGGAAGCTGCCCTGAAGTTTTGGAAGCCAGTATACTTTTATATCCTTTGCAGGATAAAACCCATCAAACCCATAAAGTTATGGCTCTGCAGGCCTGATTATTTGAACATCTACCATTATGGTAAGCTCAGCTTGCACATCTGTACTTTCCTCATTCTGAAGTAGGTATGGACCTCCTCAAAATTAATTACATGTATAGATGTGCAGTCATGGGACTGCATACATATGTGCTGATGACCTCAGATCCAAACATAGTGAAAGTTTTAAAACATAGGTTCATAGGTGTTTACTAGGCTAATGGCCCTGGAGCCTTTACAAGCCTAGCCCATAAGATTACCCTGGCATTGTGCCACCCGACCTTAGTTCCCAGTGCCTCTGTCGAGCAGAGCCACTGGAGTGATCCCTGGGGTGAATTTTCTGTTTCCCATCCACTCATCAAGATTTCTCTTGAAGAGGGCCAGTGAGGTGCTCTGTTTGACATGTATGGGCAAGTCTATTCCATAGGATGGACAGTCTCTGGGTTATGAACCTGTCCCTCCAGCACATTCTGTTGATTGTGGTAATGAGGTTGAGATCTCTGGAGCATGTGGTGCAGAGGGATTGAGATTTCTTGTTGTAGCGTTGCTAACGGAGCTTGGTCAGATGTGGCTTTGTAAGTCAAGCAGAGATCTCCTCTAAGTAGGTGATATGAAACAGAGAATAGTTGGAGTTTTTTGAATATGTCCATATAGGACAAGTGTTTAAGGCCTAGGATCCTCTTTGTGAGGTACTTTTGTGACCTCTCTAGTTGTCTAGTGAGGTATATGCCAAATGGCGCATTGTACTCTATGATTGGCCTAATGAGGGAAGAGTAGATGTAGACCATGATCTCTCTCTTCCCTTAATGCAAAACCATTAGTAATGAGATGTGCCACATAGAAGGACTTTATGACCACAGTAGAAATATGGTGGTCAGATGAGAGGTTGATGTCAACCTGTGTTCCCAGATCTCTTATAACGCCTTGTGTGCTCAGTGGACTACCATTGATGTGGTAATTCGTGGGAACTGGGTTTTTCCCAAAGGGGATGACGACACATTTTTTGGTATTGAGCTTAAGGCCGTGGTTCTGACACCAGTCGTTGGTCTCAGAGAGACTTTTCTGTAAGATGTCACCATCACTTGGGGAGTTAATAATGGCTCCCAACTTGCAGTCGTCTGCGAACTTTGTCAGCCAGAGTCCATTCGTGTTGGCCTGGACTTCAGTGAAGTAGATGCCAAACGGGAGAGCACCCAGGACCGAACCTTGTGGGACTCCACTCGTGACTAGTTGGCAGTCTGACTTGGAGTCAGCTACTTTCACACTGCGGTTTCTATCTGTGAGACAATTTGCAACCCACCTAGTAATATAGGGGTTGATGCCTAGCTTAGTGTGTTTTTCTATGATTCCTGAGTGGGGAATGGTGTCAAAGGCCTTGGCCAGATCAAGGTAGGCTGTATGAACCACCTTGCCTTAATCCACATCTCTGGTGACTGACTCAAAGAAGTCAACCAAGTTGAGCAGGCATGATCTACCCTTCACAAAACCAAACTTTGTGGGATTCAGAGTTTGGAGATTCCCTATATCCTTGTTTGTTAGGTCCATGATGATGCATTCCATATCTTTGTATATCAGACTTTTCAGGCTAATGGGGCAATAGTTCTGAGGGTCTGTAGTCAATCCTCCTTTTTGGAGAGGGATGACTGTAGCAGTGCGCCATTCGGTAGGGACAAAGCCTGAGGTGAGGCTGTGATTGAACAGAGCACACAGGTGAGGTGCCAGTTCACTCTGTAGTTCATGTAGAACACAGCCAGGGTATTGTCAGGTCCCATAGAAGCTGTATTCTTGGACTTGGACAGTGCTGTTTTAACCTGTGCAGGAGTAATACTGGATGCCTGGCAATCTACTGGTATTGTGATTGGTCCTTTGGGGTGGGGTGGGGGTAAAGTTGGCACTGAGTCTATCGGCCAGTATATTGGCAATATTTGTTGGCTCGGTATAGGAGGTACCGTTGTGCAGTAGCTCAGAGCAAATCTGGGTATTGCCGTTGAGATTCTTTACATAACTATAGAAGGCCTTGTGGTTGTCTTTACTATCTGCTGCAATTCTGTTTTCATAGCTAGCTTTAGAGGATGTTTTTGTTGAGGCTGATAAGGGAGTTTTTCCAGTCTTGAGACTTCACCTTATTCTGCATCAGTTTCCCCCTTCTATTGTTGAGTTTGTTTATGGCAGGAGACCACCAGATTGGCTTCCTTTTTTAGAGGAGAGTGTCTTAGTTCTAATGGGTATGGCAAGATCCATGCATTTGTGTACATGTTCGTACGGTGCTTTGGTGTTTGATTCGGCGGTCTTGCAGTGTAATATGACATCTTTGTTTAGTTTTGCACAGCCATTTCTGTGTTAAGCAGGAATGGAAATTAAACCAAAAATAGAGAAAAATCGGACCGCAATGAGTGAGCCCAAAAGAAAAAATATATGGATAAGGATCAATTAAGAAGGAACGAAAAGTGGAAAAACAGTAAATATAGTAGGAAGTACATGGATCTCCCTGAAAAACCTCCTGTAGACCAAGATTTGACACAGGAATTGTTAAGGAGAGGTGGATTAAAATCAAAAGATGAAAGGCTAGTAATGGCAGCTCTGGCTAGTGGACTACATGCATGGTTTACAACATATATGGAAAAGATGGGAAAAGCAGACAAATGCAGGTTCTGAAAAAATCCACACATCTTGTTGGTGGGTGTAATACACTCATAGCAGAAAGCCTACATACGGAAAGGCGCAATAATGTGGCAAGACTGTTGTATTGGGGGTTGTCTAAACACTATAATATGGAAGTAGCTGATAAGCATTGGAAATGTGAGTCCAAAGCATTACAGAGCATTACATTGCATGGCTCACTTGCAGAGAGCTGCTTTATATAGTGATAACTGCACTTTGAGCATTTTTAAAGTGTGGATTTAATTTTATGGCAAAAATAGTAATTTCTGCGTTTGTCTGCTTTTCTAGTTTGCCTCCAAATCACTTTGCAAAAAGGCGGATTTGCCAGGGACTTATTTGTTTGGTATTTGTTATTTAATCTGCACTTAAGAGCTGCTTTTGCTGTGCTGCTTTTGCTGTGCTCTTACATTAAGAAATTCCAGTGCCATCCATTTTTGTGGCAGAAGGTTTTACCTGGTCTCCCTGAGTTGGGAATCACTCCAGAGAGCACCAAGTGTGATTTGTGTTGGGTCAAGGGCATTGGAGTCATTTTCAACCTTTTTTCCTGCTGTAAATCAAGCAAGTTTGAGCAGATCTGCCCACTGAGCAGTAACCATTGTCAGTGCCCCGTATAGTAACAAATGCCTAGACAGTAGAATTTTCCTATAAATTTAGGATTAGGTGTGAAACCTTTTAAATGGTGTGGCACTGTGTGGAATTAACCTTAGAGCAGCTAGCTTACACATGGAATAGCACTAAAATATCTTACTGTGAACTATGCAACATCTTGCTTTCACAACAGAAAGTAATGTTCATACTGAGTAGTACTACCATATCCTAGCATTATATATCATCTTGTGCTTAACCCCAGAAATTACCCTAAGGAGACCCCTGTTAACAGCCCAGTCATTAACTGTAAACAGCCCACCCTATTACACAACCGGACGGCATGGATAAGCAGTTTCCAATTGTCTCTGTGCCTGGCTTGATATATTTGGGTATTCTAAGGCAATGTAGCAGTTGTCTCATGTTCTCAGATAACCAGTTAATCATTAAAGGGAATAGCACTGTATGAGAGAGATGTAAATACACAACTTCCCTGGAGGCAAAAATCTCGTATACAAAGAAGGTTGTCAGGATTACCTACACTACACCCCCTCACACAAACCACTCACCACACACGCAAATAGTCTTATGCTGAGGTGCGTAAAAGAAATCTTCCCAAATCTCAAAGACCTCCAAAACCCCCAAATGGCAATACTGCTCCTCAGAAATCACTAAAACCCGCACCAAAAGCAGCACCAAACATCTCACATAGGCCAACAGTCCGTGGTCCTCCAAAAGCAAAGCTCAAAAGGGCAAGCATATACTTTACCTAATACTCTTGTATTTGGGGACTCAGTTGTGTGACACACAGATGCCCCACTCACCAAGTTAGACAAGGAGAAGATAAGCTAGCTGCCTGTCTGTAACCAGGATCCACAGTATCATGCATGCACTCGAGTCACTGCACCAACCAATATGATTCTGTCATAGTCCATGTGTGTGTGTAAATGATCTTAGACATACCTCACTGGAGTATATGAAAAGAGAGATGATGGATTTCTTGGAATGTCTGTCACAGATAGGTACAAGCCTTGGACTGAACAGTATTTTACCTTCACCAAGAATGATGACACAATGTTTATTTGTTTCTTTTG